>NC_135907.1:3771365-3973087 GCF_964194155.1 Cetorhinus maximus | reverse complement strand
AGCCCTGCTGGCCAAAACAAACCTGCTGCATCCCTCACCCCCACTGACCACCCAGAACCCCCCTGACCACCCAGACCCCCCCCCCCAGACCACCCCACCCAGACCGCCCCCACCCAGACCGCAGCCATGACCGAGAACTCCGCCCCGGCCGCCCCCAAAGCCAAGCGCGCCAAGGCGGCCAAGAAGTCCCCGGACCGCCCCAAGTACACTGACATGATCACCGCCGCCATCCAGGCGCTCCACAGCCGCGGCGGCGTGTCCCGGCAGGCCATCCAGAAGTACGTCGCCGGCAAGTACCGCGTGGGCGACAACGCCAACGTCCAGGTCAAGCTGGCCCTGAAGAAGCTGGTCCACAACGGCACCGTCAAGCAGACCAAGGGGTTCGGCGTCTCGGGCTCCTTCCGGCTGGCCAAGGGCGACGAGCCCAAGAAGGCGGTGAAGAAGGCGGCCCCCAGGAAGGCGGGCGCGGCGGCCCCCAGGAAGGCGGGCACAGCGGCCCCCAGGAAGGCGGCCAAGGCGCCGGCCAAGCCGAAGATGGCCAAGGTGGAGAAGAAGAAAGCCAAGGCGCCAAAGAAGAAGGCGGCCACACCCAAAAAGACCAAGAAGGCAAAACCGGCAAAAGCCCGGGCCAAGACCAAGAAGAAACCCAGCAGCCAGAAACCTAAAGGGAAGAAAGCCAGGAAGTGATCCCCGTCGCCCCATGAAAACGAGGACTGGTTTTTGGTTTTCATTTTAATTCTCTGGAAACTTTGTGTACATACAGTTTAAATTTTTTTTTGAATTCAATAAGGAGACTTTTTATTTTGTCAGCGGCTCTTTGTGTCTTACGCTTAAAAAGGAGTGGATGCGGTAATCATGTGTTTGAAATGGTCACTTCAAGACTGTGGACAAGAAATGTCACTGTTGTGCATTGCTATGGTTAGCCTTTCCTCAGAGCTGTCCCAGCTTGTGTGACTGCCCTGTTGAGGAGTGGGCAGTACACATATATGTGTGTGTGTGTGTGTGTGTATACAGTGCTTCTAGTCCTGAAGGAAGGTGTAAATCCACATCCAATTGCTGAGGAAAGCCAGACTCTACTAATGGACAACTCATTTGCGGATCACAGCGGTTAATTGCATAGTCCAGCATTTTAGTTTCCAAATACTTGATGCAAGGGATTTGTTTTCGACGTTTAGAACAGCCTAGAACTGCACTGCTAATTTCTGAAAATTCGGTTATGTTGTTCATAGTGCGGAGTTCCCTTTTTTTAAACAAAATGTAATTACCCGCCTTGGATTTTAACAGTTTGTGTCATTGATGGGGCGGCAGAGATAGATCATGATCTCGTGTGTCACTGAAGCAGCTCTGACTGGGTGGAAGGGGTCTCGCAAGGCGATGCAGTTACCAGGGCACAACTCTGCCCCATCGCCCTATTAACATTTAAAGGCACAGCTCCAAAGGGGGCAAAATGCAGTGATTGGCAGTTTGGCGACTGCCTGTAAAAGATTTCAGAACCTGCTGACAGTCCCAGCAGTGTAGTAACTGTTTCCAAGTACTGAGATCCACCCACCTCTGAGACTTCTCAGCCTGGAATCATTTTGGGTGTCATGGAGGTTTCCCAGGGAGGGCAGGGCCAGCATTAACGGCGAGCCAGAAATTCTGATAATCACATGTGATTACAAGAAGTAAAAGTGAAGGATACCGAAAAAAAAAAACCCCAATGTGAGTTAAACAATTATCAGTTTAACCTGGCCGAAGGAAAGTGGACATTTCCTGACTGAAAGGCACTCATTTATAATGTGGCTCCAATAATGTGACGTGTGTGTGTTTTTAACTAAATCGCTGTATTTTAATCATTGGGACGTTCCCTCCATTCAAGCAGTTTGTATTTATCATTAATGATGTTTGCTTATTCCATTGGCATTGCCATCATATTGGGACATTCCTACTCGCACGGTGAATTCTTTCTTGTTAAATTCCGCTTTAAGTTCTTAAATATACATGATGGTTTTAATTGATGCAAATAATCATAACTTCACTTATTGTTTTATGCCTGTCCTGGTGTTTTATTTTTTTCTTTTAGCTGAATCGATCTGAAGACTGACTGTAATCCATAAACTGTCATCGCATCAGTGTAAATGGATGGCCACACGGACAATATTGTGCTGTATTTACAGGGTGCCCTGTACCTTCGTATGTTTATAATGAATAAAGCTACATCTTGATTTGAAAGAAGCTGCCTGTTGGTCTTATACAGTGGGGTGGGAAGGGGTGGCAAATAAGGGCTTGAGCGGGGGAAACGGGATGGGATGGATTGCTCTACGGAGAGTCAGAATGGACTGGATGGGCTACACAATCCCCTATCTGTGCCGTAATGACTCTATAATATACTCCTTCGTAGCCGCTAGCTAATGTAGAATGAGTAGGGCCCCACTTCACCTGTTGTGTGGTACTTATGGCCCAGCAAATCCAGTGGGTGATGAAATAGAAGACTTGAACTACGCCAAGGATTGAGGAGGTTTTTAAAACCTTTTTCACGGGATGTGGGTGGCACTGGCAAGGCCAGCCTTTATTGCCCTTGAACTGAGTGCTGTTGAGCAGCGAATAAGGGAAAATGCAGCTTCCTCCAGATCCACAAGTCATTGTGCGCGACAACCATTTTCAGCCCGGTTGGAATTTCTGGGGTGCGCGTTAATTAATGTGGATTACTTCAACACAAACTCGTAAATTTACACTGTGTGCATCTACAACAACAACTTGTATTTATGTAGCATCTTTCAAGTAGTAAAATATCCAAAGGTGCCCCACGGGGCTGTTATCTGCAAGAGGAGACATTAGCACAGCTGGCTAACATTTTAGTGAAGGAAGTAGGTTTTAAAGAATGTCTCAAAAGGAGGAGGTAGAGGTGTAGAGAGGGAGAGAGAGGTTTAGGGAGGGAGTTCTAGAGCTTAGGGCCCAGGGAGCTGAAGGCACGGCCACCAATGGGATGCACAAGAGGCCAGAATTAAAAGAGTGCAGATAACTCTGAGGATTGTGGGGCTGGAGGAGATTACAGAGATAGGGAGGGGCGAGGCCATTCGAAAACAATGTTGGGAGTTCTGAAAGTGAGATGTTGCAGTTCAAGGAGCTTTTAAATCCTTTTGTGGGATGTGGGCATCACTGGCTGGGCCCAGCATTTATTGCCCATCCCTAATTGCCCTTGAGAAGGTGGTGGTGAGCTGCCTTCTTGAACCGCTGCAGTCCATGTGGTGTAGGTACACCCACAGTGCTGTTAGGGAGGGAGTTCCAGGATTTTGACCTAGTGACAGTGAAGGAACGGCCGATATTATTTCCAAGTCGGGATGGTGAGGGGCTTGGAGGGGAACTTCCAGGCGTTGGTGTTCCCACCTATCTGCTGCCCTTGTCCTTCTAGTTAATGTAGGCCAGTGATGGCAGGGGGGAGTGGGTTGATGGGACTTGGTGTGAGTAAGGATACAGGCAGCAGAGTTTGGATGAGCTCAGTCTCACAGCAGGTGAGGTCAGCCCAGAGAGCATTGGAAGAGGTGAGTTTGTGCATACAGCACAGCAAACTCAGTATGGGAGCCAGTTAACTATGTATTCCAGTCCTGAGCAGAATTACTGTGGCACTGCAGATCAACTGATATTGTTGTTTTTCTTGGGTTTCTTATAACAGCTGCTGTCTGGGACTGTGTGACTGAAATAGCTAAAATTATCTATAATACAACCAGAAAATGATGGGAGCACTCAGCACATCAGACAGTGTCTGTGCGGAGAGCAACAGAGTTCTCTGTCTGAACTAAGTTGATATTTAATTTATCTGGGCTACTTTTCTACCTGTTGGTATAGACACTGCCTTCCCTCCTTTGTCTACAGATGGGGCATTAAACCAAGGCTCCATCTGCCCTCTCAAGTGGACATAAAAGATCCCACAGCACTATTTGAAAAAGAGCAGGCAAGTTGTCTCTGGTGACATGGCCACTAGCTATCCCTCAAACTACACCTAAAAATGGATACCCTGGTCACTAATTCGGCATTGTTTGTGGGATTTTGCTGTCTGCAAATTGGGTGTCCTATTTCCTACATTACTGCACTGCAAGTTAGAGCTGTATATATTACTGGCTGTACAGTGCGATATACTGAGGTCATGGAATGTTCTGTATAAATACGAGTCTTTCCTTCTGTGTGCAGTACTGGTCTCCATTTAAGATAGGATCTATTTGCATTGGAGATGATACCACTCGACTGGTTCTTGGGTGGAAAAGGTTGTCCTATGATGAGAGGTCATGTACATTGGGCCTCTTCTCTCTACAGTTTAGAAGAATGAGTGGTGATTTCAATGAAACATGGTAGATTTCTGATGGGGCTTGACAGAGTAGACACTGAGGGGTTGTTTTCCCCTGGCTGGGAAACAAGATCAACATCCTGGGGGGTTCCCATTGACCAGAAACTGAACTGGACCAACCATATAAATACTGTGGCTAGGTGAGCAGGCCAGAGGGTGGGAATTCTGTTGTGAGTCACTGACTCCCCAAAGCCTGTTCGCCATCTAAAAGGCACAAGTCAGGCGGGTGATAGAATACTCTCCACTTGCCTGGATGAGTGCAGCTCCAACAACACTCAAGAAGCTCAACACCATCCAGGACAAAGCAGCCCCGCTTGATTGGCAGCCCATCCACCACCTTAAGCATTCACATTCTCCACCATCCACGCACGGTTCCAGCAGTGTGTACCATCTACAAGATGCCCTGCAGGAATACACCAAGGTTCCTTCGACAGCACCTTCCAAACCCATGACCTCTACCATCTAGAAGGACAAGAGCAGCAGATAGATGGGAACACCACCACCTGGAAGATCCCCTCCAAGTCACTCACCATCCCGACTTGGAAATATATCGCCACTGTCACTGGGTCAAAATCCTGGAACTCCCTCCCTAACAGCACTGAGGGTGTAACTACACCACATGGACTGCAGCGGTTCAAGAAGGCAGCTCACCACCACCTTCTCAAGGGTAATTAGAGATGGGCAATAAATGCTGGTCCAGCCAGCGACACCCACATCCCATGAACTAATAAACTTTTTTAAAAATCTAAAACACAGGACACCATTTCAGGATAAGGGGCTGATCATTTAAGACTGAGATGAGGAGAAATTACTTCACCCAAAGGGTTGTGAATCTTTGGGATTCTCTACCCCAGAGGGTTGTGGATGCTCCACTGTTGAATACATTTAAGGCTGGGATTGACAGGTTTTTGGTCTCTCAGGGAATTAAGGGATATGGGAAGCGGGCAGGAAAATGGAGTTGAAACCAAAGATCAGCCATGATCGTATTGAATGATGGAGCAGGATCAACGGGCCGAATGGCCTACTCCTCCTGTTTCTTATGTTCTCATGTCCCTTACTCCATGTTAGTTTTTTTTTTAACCCAAACACATCTGTTTAGCAAGGTGGCTGTTCACCTGACTGAGGGAAAATCTGGTCTCTTGTCAATTATGCCAGAATAAACAACAACAACAACTTGCGTTGGTATATCAACTCTAATGCAGTAAAATATCCCAAGGTACTTCACAGGAGCGATTATCAAACACATCAGCCGATATTAAGAGAAGTAACCAAAAGCTTGGCCACAGACATAGGTTTTAAGAAGCGTCTTAAAGGTGCAGCGGGAAGTGGAGAGGATTAGGAAGGGATTTTCAGAGTTTAGGGCCAGACTGGGAGCCAACGTAGGTGAGTGAGCACAGCGGTGGTGGCTGAACGGGGGATTGATATAAGTTACAACATGGGGAACAGTGTTTTCGATAAGGTGAAATTTTTGGAGAGTGGTTGATGGGCGGATGGCTTGGAGAGTATTGGAATGGTCAAGGTCAGAGAGAGCAGAGCTCCAGCAGGAAGTGGACTGAGGCAAAGACAGGGATGGCCAAAAAGTAATTAGATCTTGATGAAAAAATGGAGGGGGTTGTTGAGGGCTGTGCTATAATGTATGAGGACTTTCAAAAGGCCTTTGACAAAGTGCCAGGTAATGTACTTGTTAACAAAATAAAAGCCCATTGGATGAAAGGGACAGTAACAATGTGGATACGAAATTGGTGATGAGACAGAAACAAAGAGTAGTTGATGAACAGTTGTTTTTTCCAGAGGGTAGTGTACAGTGATATCCCCCAGCGCTCAATGTTGGGACCGGTGCTCCTTTAGATGCACATGGGATACAGGGTAATTTGATAAGGTGGATTCAAAATTGGCTTAGTTGTAGGAGGCAGAGGGTGATGACAGAAGGATGCTTTAGTGACTGGAAGCCAGTGTCCAGTGGTGTACCACAGGGATCTGTGCTGGGTCCCCTATTATTTATATAAACGACGTAGATGACTATGTGGGGGGTAGGATTAATAAGTTTACGGATGACACAAAGATTGGCCGGGTAGTTAACTGTGAGGTTGAGTGTCTTGGGCTACAGGAAGATATAGACAGGATGGTCAAATGGGCAGATAAGTGGCAGATGGAATTTAACCCTGAAAAGTGTGAGGTGATACACTTTGGAAGGAGTAATTTGACAAGGAAGTATTCAATGAACGGCATGACACTAGGAAGTTCTGAGGAACAAAGGGACCTTGGCGTGGGTGTCCATAGATCTCTGAAGGCAGAGGGGCATGTTAGTGGGGTGGTGAAAAAG
Organism: Cetorhinus maximus; assembly: GCF_964194155.1. NCBI lineage: Eukaryota > Metazoa > Chordata > Chondrichthyes > Lamniformes > Cetorhinidae > Cetorhinus > Cetorhinus maximus. Next base: position 3,966,443 of record NC_135907.1, on the reverse strand, counting down.
GCATATGGGACACTTGCCTTTATCAATCGAGGCATAGATTACAAAAGTAGGGAGGTCATGTTGGAATTGTATAGAACCTTGGTGAAGCCACAGCTGGAGTACTGTGTGCAGTCCTGGTCACCACATTATAGGAAGGATGTGATTGCACTGGAGGGGGTGCAGAGGAGATTCACCAGGATGTTGCCTGGGATGAAACATTTAAGTTATGAAGAGAGGTTGGATAGACTTGGGTTGTTTTCATTGGAGCAGAGAAGACTGAGGGGCGACCTGATCGAGGTGTACAAGATTATGAGGGGCATGGACAGGGTGGATAGGGAGCAGCTGTTCCCCTTAGTTGAAGGGTAAGTCACAAGGGGACATAAATTCAAGGTGATGGGCAGGAGGTTTAGGGGGGGATGTGAGGAAAAACTTTTTTACCCAGAGGGTCTGGAATGCGCTGCCTGGGAGGGTGGTGGAGGCGGGTTGCCTCACATCCTTTAAAAAGGTACCTGGATGAGCACTTGGCACATCATAACATTCAAGGCTATGGGCCAAGTGCTGGTAAATGGGATTAGGTAGGTAGGTCAGGTGTTTCTCACATGTCGGTGCAGACTCGATGGGCCGAAAGGCCTCTTCTGCACTGTGATTCTGTGATTCTGTGATTACTGGCCTGGACTTGGGTATACAGCGCATCCTTTCAAAGTTTGCTGATAACATGAAACTTGGAAAGAAAGTAAACAGTGAGGAGGATACTGGAAGACTGCAGGAGGACCCAGATGAAAGCAGTAGACCCAGGCAGCTGATGTAGAGAAGTGTGAAGTGATGTTCTTTGGAATGAAGAATGAGGGTCGTCAATATAAACTAAATAGCACAATATGAAAGCAGGTACAGGGACAGAGAGACCTGTGGGCTTAACATTTTTTAAATTCTTTCATGGGTGGTGATGTGGGTGTCGCTGGCAAGGCCAGCATTTGTTGACCATCCATAATCACCCTTGAACTGAATGGTTTGCTCGGTCACTTCAGAGGGCAGTTAAACGTCAGCCACATTTCTGTGGATCTGGAATCACATGTAGGCCAGACTAGGTAAGAGTGGCAGATTTCCTTCCCCAAGGGGCATTATTAATGAACTGATGGGTTTTGTCAACAACCAACGATAGTTGTCATGGTCACCGTGACTGAGACCAGCTTTATATTCCAGGTGTTTTTTTTTAGTTATTTGAATTGAAATTCCACCAGCTGCCAAGTTGGGATTTGAGCTCATGTCCACAGAGCATTAGCCTGGGTATCTGGATGGGCAGAATGGCCTCCTCTAGTCTGCATGAAGAAACAATGCAAGACATATACCTGGATTTTCAGAAAGTGACTTTCCAAAATTTGAATACAGGACTATAGAGATTGTTTTTTTTGCAACTTGAGACCGAGCAGGAGGCTGGGCTGGGAGCAAGTCTCAGATGAAAGCAATTGACTGAATAGATAGTCAGTAGGCAAAAATGTTTGAGGGGGTCTAGTGGGAATGGCGGACAAGCTAGACAGGGAGCAAGGGCAGACGAACCAATAGGGAGGAATGATAGACATCAGCCTGAGAGGGAGGAATGGTCAGGAATTCCAATAGTCATGGGTTGAGGAACATGCTAACAAGTATTGTAGGAGCTAGTTCAGCCTGATTCTCTCTGAATCACAGATTGCTTTGCAGTGAACAAAAGCGGAGAGTGATTTTTCCAACGTCTGATTGGATCGTTGTCTCCCCTAATTATAGATAGATATTATGAATTATACGTAGCAGAGGGAACACCAAAACCAGTCAGGAATCTTGTGAAGGAAGTTTCAAGGACAGAAGGAAGCCAAAACACCACAGGTACCATGTTCATGGACCAAAAAATAACCAGATAGAACGGTAAAAATTTACACCCCAGAAGAATGCCATTCAGCCCCTCCTGTCTGTACCAGCCTAATCTCACTCTCCAGCTCTTGGTCCATAGTCCTATAGATTCTGATACGCTTGAGTGCATGACCATTTTATTTCAATGCAATGAGGATTTCTGTCCCTCTGACATTTTCAACCAGTGAACTTCAGGCCCCCACCACACTCTGGGCGAATATATTTCTCCTCAACTCCCCTCTAATTCGCCTACCAATTACTTTGAACCATTGACCCCTCTACAAATGGAAACAGGATACACATGGAATACAGAGGGCACGTCCGGGTTAAAGACCAAGACCAGACCAAGAGCTGGGGGGCTGTGATCCAACCATGCTGTATACAGGATGCCTTGACACCCCAACATTACTCCAGCTTTGGAAATCATGGTGGATCTAACAATAATTTCCACTGTGTTGTGACAAAGCAACTCTCTGCATTAACGTTACAGCGAGACAAAGAACAAAGTACTCAATAAACACACTCTATTTTAACAAAGGTCCCGTGCTGTTCCCCAGTAACAGCTGAGCTAATGTATGAGTTAATTACAGTACTTTTACCACCCTGATAAGAGTCTGATAGAGATCATATTACTGTTCCAGAAAGGCCTTGATACTAACAAAGTGCAAGGTGGTAAAATTATTCCTCCACTTCCTTATTTAATGAACCAATGCCTTTTATTCCTGACCAATGGTCATTTCAAATAGAAATGTCTGCATTTTTGTTTCAAAATGTTGCCCCTACTAACTCTACTGACCTAAATAATAAAAACAAAAAAACTGCGGATGCTGGAAATCCAAAACAAAAACAGAAACAGAAATACCTGGAAAAACTCAGCAGGTCTGGCAGCATCAGCGGAGAAGAGCACAGTTGACGTTTTGAGTCCTCATGACCCTTCAACAGAACTAAGTAAAATTAGGAAAGGGGTGAAATATAAGCTGGTTTAAGGGGGGGCGGTTTTGTTGGGATAAGCAGCCAATGATAGGTGGAGATAACCAAAAGCTGTCACAGACAAAAGAACAAAGAGGTGTTGAAGGTGGTGATATTATCTAAAGGAATGTGCTAATTAAGAGTATAAGACAGGAGAGATAAGGTACAGATAGCTCTAGTGGGGGTGGGGGAATACTAAAAGTCAGAAATAAACAATGGGTGGAAATACATTTAAAAATAATGGAAATAGGTGGGAAAAGAAAAAATCTATATAAATTATTGGAAAAAACAAAAAGGAGGGGGAAGAAACGGAAAGCGGGTGGGGATGGAGGAGCGAGTTCAAGATCTAAAATTGTTGAACTCAATATTCAGTCCGGAAGGCTGTAAAGTGCCTAGTCGGAAGATGAGGTGCTGTTCCTCCAGTTTGCGTTGAGCTTCACTGGAACAATGCAGCAAGCCAAGGACGGACATGTGGGCATGAGAGCAGGGTGGAGTGTTGAAATGGCAAGCGACAGGGAGGTCTGGGTAATGCTTGCAGACAGACCGAAGGTGTTCTGCAAAGCGGTCACCCAGTCTGCGTTTGGTCTCTCCAGTGTAGAGGAAACCGCATTGGGAGCAACGAATGCAGTAGACTAAGTTGAGGGAAGTGCAAGTGAAATGCTGCTTCACTTGAAAGGAGTGTTTGGGCCCTTGGACGGTGAGGAGAGGGGAAGTAAAGGGGCAGGTGTTGCATCTTCTGCGTTTGCATGGGAAGGTGCCGTGGGAGGAGGAGTAGGGGGTGATGGAGGAGTGGACCAGGGTGTCACGGAGGGAACGATCCCTGCGGAATGCCGCCGGGGTGGGGTGAAGGGAAGATGTGTTTGGTGGTGGCATCATGCTGGAGTTGGCGGAAATGGCGGAGGATGATCCTTTGAATGCGGAGGCTGGTGGGGTGATAAGTGAGGACAAGGGGGACCCTATCATGTTTCTGGGAGGGAGGAGAAGGTGTGAGGGCGGATGCGCGGGAGACGGGCCAGACACGGTTGAGGGCTCTGTCAACCACCGTGGGTGGAAAACCTCGGTTAAGGAAGAAGGAGGACATGTCAGAGGAACTGTTTTTGAAAGTGGCATCATCAGAACAGATGCGACAGAGGCGAAGGAACTGAGAGAATGGGATGGAGTCCTTACAGGAAGCGGGGTGTGAGGAGCTGTAGTCGAGGTAGCTGTGGGAGTCGATAGGCTTGTAATGGATATTGGTGGACAGTCTATCACCAGAAATTGAGACAGAGAGGTCAAGGAAGGGAAGGGAAGTGTCAGAGATGGACCATGTGAAAATGATGGAGGGTGGAAATTGGAAGCAAAATTAATAAATTTTTCCAGGTCCAGACGAGAGCATGAAGCAGCACCGAAGTAATCATCGATGTACCAGAGAAAGAGTTGTGGGAGGGGGCTGGATTAGGACTGGAACAAGGAATGTTCCACATACCCCATAAAGAGACAGGCATAGCTGGGGCCCATGCGGGTACCCATAGCCACACCTTTTATTTGGAGGAAGTGAGAGGAGTTTAAGGAGAAATTGTTCAGTGTGAGAACAAGTTCAGCCAGACGGAGGAGAGTAGTGGTGGATGGGGATTGTTCGGGCCTCTGTTCAAGGAAGAAGCTAAGGGCCCTCAGACCATCCCGGTGGGGGATGGAGGTGTAGAGGGATTGGACATCCATGGTGAAGAGGAGGTGGTTGGGGCCAGGGAACTGGAAATTGTTGATGTGACGTAAGGTATCAGAGGAATCACGGATGTACGGATGTAGGTGGGAAGGGACTGGACAAGGGGAGAGAGAAGGGAGTCAAGATAGCAAGAAATTAGTTCCGTGGGGCAGGAACAGGCTGACACGATCGGTCTGCCGGGACAGTCCTGTTTGTGGATTTTGGGTAGGAGGTAGAAGCGGGCTGTCCGAGGTTGGGCGACTATCAGGTTGGAAGCTGTGGAAGGAAGATCTCCAGAGGAGATGAGGTCAGTGACAGTCTTGGAAACAATGGCTTGATGTTCAGTGGTGGGGTCATGGTCCAGGGGGAGGTAGGAGGAAGTGTCTGCGAGTTGACACTCAGGCTCCGCGAGGTAGAGGTCAGTGCGCCAGACAACAACAGCACCACCCTTGTCAGCGGGTTTGATGACAATGTTAGGGTTGGACCTGAGAGAACGGAGTGCAGTGAGTTCAGAGAGAGACAGATTAGAATGGGTGAGAGGAGCAGAGAAATTGAGACGACTGATATCACGCCAACAGTTCTCAATGAAAAGATCAAGAGAAGGTAAGAATCCAGAGGGAGGGGTCCAGGTGGAGGGAGAATATTGGAGGTGGGTAAAAGGATCTGTTGAAATCTACTGACCATTGCCTGACAGAGAGGCCACTGCCTCAGATATGAGACTAAACTGCGGCTTCTCCTGTCTATTCCAGTGGTTCAGGTGACATTCCAAAGCATGATCCAAACCTCTCCAATGTCCCAGTCAACACTACTCCTCCAGCCAATTGTGGGACTTTACAATAGTTGCCCACATCACAACAGTGTCAGGGGGCTAAGACTTCACACTGTATATTTTTATAAAAGGTATGTAGATTTCATCATGGCTAATTTCTAAAGCTTTAAAAACTGGACAAAGACCTTGAAATGGCTGAAGTTATGTCTGTGTGTGACCCTAACAAAGGAAGCTAGCACAGAAACTTGACCCTTGTTATCTCTGAAGAGGCACTAACGCCCCCTGTGGGCAGCAGAGACCAAGTTGAAAGAGAACTGTACAAAGGCCATCTGCATTTCCTAGGCCAGGCCTGGCCAACTGAAGCTCCCCTCCTGTCCCACTCCTCGTTTGATTGCAACAGGCTTTTTCAAAGGGATATTCTCGCCAATTCAGTCAGCATTTAACCGTTTACCTGCCATGAGCATAAAAGAGACGATCAGACATGTTTTTGTGAGTTTTAACAAAGAAAAGAGGCTTCACTTTTACAGTACTTAACTTGGTCTAAGTGAAATGATGGGCAGAATGGTCTCAGATTTGCACTAGGTGTGGTAGCAGGCGGGAAAATGGGCATTTTACCCGCCGGCCGCAATGGCGGGTTTACACGCCCCAAACCCACCGCATTAATTATGCATTCCCGCAATACTCACTGTTTCAGTGGCAGACGGGCTCCAATTCGCCCGCCATGCCCTTGCCTCACCACTTCATCACGCCAGGTACCATATTTAAAGTACAGTCACGCTCAGTGCTTCCAGCCCAGGACTGGAGTAAACAAGACGTGGCCCTGAAAGGCAAGAAGACCGCAGCCCTCAAGCGCCTTTTGGACGCCGTGGAGGCTCCCCTGTGATGTCCTCTATCCCCGCTCTGGGCACAGGAGCGGCAGCAACATTACTACTCCGGCTTGGTGGGCGATGGCAGTGGTGATCAGTGCCAATGCTGCACAGAAGAGGTTGGCCATCCAATGCAGATAAAGGATGAATGATCTCATCTGTGCAGCCAGGGTATGGCAACCATCTCATCACTCTGAACTCACCCACTCACAAGGCCATCACACATTCACTGGCATCTCACTCACTGCCAGCTCAAGGGACATCACCACTCACTCTCTCACACACACCCTCACATCTCCATCTGGCTTCATCTCCTCTGGACACTGCCTCCTCAGCCCTCACCATCTTGAGGCCACTTGCACAGATCAACATGTGGCCCCACACACCCCCTGGATTACCCTCCTTCCCCTGTTCAGCCTTTGTCCTGCAGCCTCTTCACTTGCCTGAGGCCCCTTCTCCCCCTTCGTCAAGCAGGCCCGAGCCCTGCAGCTATTGAAAAACCGCCGACGTATGGCTGATCTGGTAGGTAGAGACCTGCCATGAATCCCCCTAAAAGTGATGTGGTGCTGGCTGTGAAGCCTGGCGCTGATGACTGCGAGTGCTGCCCGAAGCAAGGTGGGCAAACAAACCTCAAAGTCCCAAGCAAAGTGCAGCTCACCAAGTGCACACCCTATATATGCTGTTGTGAAACATGTTGGTGTATTTTCCCGCCAATTTGGGCAGAAAATCAAATGGAGGGAGGGGCGATTCCAGTGGGCTAGCCTAATAATGATATGCAGATGTATTGCAATGAGGTTCCCAACGTCCATTGGTGGGAAATGCGGCCCACCATCGGTGGGCTGAGCAGACAGTCGCAAACTAGTCCCATTCCCCCTCACTTTCTCCCATAGCCTTGCACTTTTTCCTCTTCAGGCACTTATCCAATTCCTTTTGGAAATCCACGATTGAATCAACCTTCACCACTGTCTTAGGCAGTGCATTTGAGATTCTAACCACTCGCTGCACGAAAACAGTTTTCCTCATATCTTCTGATATTCACCTTAATTCAGTACCTTCTGGTTCTCAATCCTTCAGCCAACAGGAACAGTTTCTCCCTATCTACTCTGCCCAGATCCCTCATTATTTTGAATACCTCTATCAAATCTCCCCTCAGTCTTCTCTTCTCCAAGGAAAACAACCCCAGCTTCTCTGATCCATGTGACTGAAATCCTTTATCCCTTCCATTCTGGGTGACATCACCTCCAAGATTGATTCATCTCCACATGCCTATATCATCATGGAAGTCAACTCTACTGGAAAAGTGAATTATACAGCATCGGGTTTCAACCTGCTGACTTCAGGAAGGAAATATTGCCCTTAGAGGGGCAGTGTAGATTCACCAGAATGATGTCAGGGTTAAAAGGGTTAAATTATGAGGACAGATTGCTCAGATTAGGTTTATATTTCCTGATGTATGATAGAGAGGAACTATTTTCATCTTTTTCATGGGGTGCAGGAGTGCTGGCAAGGCCAGCATTTGTTACTCATCCCTAATTGCCCTTTCTTGGCCATTTCAGGGGGCATTTATGAGTCAACCACATTACTGTAGTTCTGGAGTCACATGTAGGCCAGACCAGGTAAGGACGGCAGATTTCCTTCCCTAAAGGACATTAGTGAACCAGATGGGTTTTTACAACAATCGATGATAGTTTCATGGTCACCATTACTGAGACTAGCTTAACGGACTAGGTGGGATTTGAACCCATGTCCCAACAGTGACATTACCACTATGCCACCATCTCTCCTCTCTGGCAGGAGTGTACAGAGCAAGGGACATAACCTTAAAATTGGAGCTCGGAGTAGTGGTCATAATGCAAGGGTATTAAGGATTATGGAATCAAAGGCAGGCAGATAGTGTTAAGGCTGGAGTTAAGATGGAGTTAATCAACCACGGTCTAATTAAATGGGCGGAACAAACTCGAGGGACTGAGTGGCCTCCTATTATTATATAGCGATTTATGATGAAGAAAAATCTCACAGCATGAATTGCTTTTGGAATGTAGTGACTGTTATTGTGTACAGGATGTTTAACTTAAACCACACTGATTTCTCCTCTCACCATAAAGGGAAAGGTGCTTTTGGTTTTGATTTGTTTCTCTATTTATAAGCGGTGGATTTTTCCCAATACCTGTGATCCAATTTCTGTTAATAACCCCACAGCAAACTTGAGATAGGGTGAACTCAAAGGGTTAGTTTATTTGTAAACACTGAAACGCGGGAGGAAGGTAGCAACATTGCCTCCTTTTCACTCGTACGGTACAAGAGGGATAGAGAAAGAAAGATTTACAGGGCAAAGAAGACAGAGAAAAGTGTGTCCGGAATCCAGCATCAAAGTCAAATGAGGTATTCCTTCACAGAGGTCAGCAGACTGAAACCCAATGCTGTATAATTCACTTTTCCAGTAGAGTTGACTTCCACGATGATGTAGGCATGGGAAGATGAATCAGTCTTGTAGGTGGTGGTACAGAAGTTCTAGTAGAAACAGTGTAGATGGGGCCAGGCATTCAATCTGGGCAGAGCCTCTTTCCTGTGCTGCAGCTTGTCGATGGTCAAATGGTGGACTAAAGTTTTTTCAGTAGAGCAAGGCAATATTACTGATTACACAATCTAGGAGATTCCATGTCACATTACTCCTACCTCTTTGACAAAGGATGTATATTCCCTGTCTGGGTTCCCAAGGTGGTTAAATGTTCCAACCGTTAAGACTTGAAAGGAAGGTTGCAGGGTTCTTTATCCTGTGGCTGACTGTTAACTGTCACCTGAAATGGCCCAGCAAGCCACTCAGTTGTACCAAGCTGCTACAAATCCTGGAAAAAAAGGAATGAAATCAGGCAGACTACCCGGCATCGACCAAGGCAATGGAAATGGCAATGGCGAACTCAGCCCTAAGGACCCTGCAAAGTCCTCCTTATCAACATCTTTGACTGTGTGTGACATTGAGGGAAAACTGGAGTCAATGGGAATGAGGGGGAAAACTCTCCACCGGTTGGAGTCATACTTAGCATAAAGGTTGTTGGAGGTCAATCATCCCAACTCCAGGACATCACTGCAGGAGTTCCTCAGGGTAGTGTCCTAGGCCCAACCATCTTCAGCTGCTTCATCAATGACCATCCTTCCATCAGAAGGTCAGAAGTGGGTATGCCCACTGATGATTGCACAATGTTCAGCACCATTCGCGACTCCTCAGATACTGAAGCAGCTCATGCCTGTATGCAACAAGACCTGGACAAAATCCAGGCTTGGGCTGACAAGTGGCAAGCAGCATTCGTGCCACACAAGTGCCAGGCAATGACCATCTCCAACAAGAGAGAATCTAACCATTGCCCCTTGACATTCAGGTGGATTGGTGAAAAGAGTGGACACATGACCAACGAAATTTAATGCAGAGAAGTGCAAAGTGTTGCATTTTGGGAGGAAAAATGAGCAAGGTCACCTCTGGTTCTTTTGCCAATTACCCACTGACCTTTCTGCCAGTGGAAACAGTTTGTCCTTATTTACTCTGCTAAAACCCTTCATGGTTTTGAACATCTCAATGGCATCTCCCTTTAGCCACAGCGATTAATATCAGTGCAGTTTCCACAGACATGAAGAGGCGACAAAGTTATCATGAAGCATGTCCAACCACAAGAAGTGTCAGCGAGCACAGACTATAGTGTTCAATGGTTCGATTGTTCTGTGTTTGATTAGGCGAGTCTGCTAACTGGCCTATGCATACTGTGTTTGATTGCTTCAGCCTCGGTTTTGACTCAGAGATTCCAAATTCTGTAATGTCTCCATGTCACCAAGGTCCTCAATAACTCAGAGACTCAATCCTGGCTGAAAACCTGGAGCCCACTTTGAGTTGGGAATAAACTTGCAGAGTTATGGGGATGGAGTGGGACTGACTGGATTTCTCTACAGCAGTGGTGGGGAATCTCTGGCCCGCAGGCTGCATGGGTTCTGAGTGCAGCCGCGAGACATTTTGTTAACTGTTGCCCATGTGTAGGGTTGTCAGATTGCGGTGGTTTCTGTCCGTGTAGTTCTGTTTTTAACCAGTATTACTAAAGTGATACACACGCAAAGCAGGGGCCTGTGAAGTGAGGTGCGTGCTATTTGCACACAACATTGACTGTGAGAGCCGTGCGCTCCCTCTGCATCCAATCCAAGCGCTGCTACAACACCTGGTTTCAGTTTTTGGGCGGACTGAGATCCAGGAGGGCCACTCACTTAGCCTAGGTTGCCCATCGCTGCTCTACAGAGAGCTGGCATGGATTTGATGGGCTGAATGGCCTCCTGTGCCATAATGACTCTATGGGCAGAATTTTTCGTTGAGCGGGTGGGCGCGTGCCCGACCCGCTCGAGTGTAAAATAACGTGTGATGACGTTGGGCGAGCGTCCATCGATGTCATCGCGCTCTTGCGCGATATTTCGGTCGGCGGGCGCGCGTTAAAGTCAGAAGCGTTGCCCGCTGACAGCTAAGAGGGCAGTTAAACCCACTGACAGCGTATTTAACAGAGATTTTCCGTTGCCCGTCTAATGTCACAGTTGGCAGGTGGGCGAATAGGCCAGGCGGCCTTTGCAATTTTCATGAAACCTCATCCACGGGCGGGATGAAGTTTCTGCGATAAATTAAAATAAATTTCTGCGGACAGCATTTTCATGACCTACATTTTCAGACGACTGACTATGAAGATTGGACCACTTTTTAACCGGTTTCTGTGACCTTTATTTTAGGTTGTTCAGGTCTTCAGGTCCCTGAGGCAGCTCTCTGCCTCCGGGGAGCTTTCATTGCCCGCTCGCCTGCTCGCCCGCACTGACTTCAGCGCTCGCCCTCCTCCTGCCCCGACCCCAGCAGCGCTGAGCATTTCAGCGCACGCTTCACACTGGCTGATCTGGTTGTTAATTGGCCGTGAATTCACAGTCTGAGGCCGATCGTGATTGGAGGTCCATTCCCCGGCCGATCCTGGTCCCGCCAATCATGCCTGCCCACCGACCTAAAATTCCTGCCCTATGAATAGACTTGCATTCATGTAGCACTTTTCACGGCCACCGCATGTCTCAAAGCATTGCACAGCCAATGAAGTACTTTCTGAAGTGTAGTGGCTGTTGTAATGTAGGAAACACTGTGGCTAATTTGCTCACAGCAAGCTCCCACAAGCAAAAATGTGATAAAGATCAGATAATCTGTTTTTTGTGATGTTAATTGAGGGATAAATATGGGCCAGGACACCAGGGAGAACTCCCCGGCTCTTCTTTGAACAAAGTAATGCCATGGAATCTCTTATATCCACGCGAGCAGGCAGATGGGGTTTTGGTTTACCGTCACATCTGAAAGATGGCACCTCTGACAGTGTAGCACTCCTTCAGTGCTGCACTCGTCTGCCAGCCTTGATCTTTGTGCTGAAGCCCTGGAGTGGGACTTGTACCTGGAAACCATGTGATTCAGAGGTCAGAGTGCTAGTAACTGAGCCACTGCTGACATTAGCTTTCATATCGGTGATAGTCACGGTTCCAGCTGCCCTGAATTTCTTTGCAACCGGATCCTTCCATTTGACACCTGATGACTTTTGCCATGTTAGTCAGACAGCTGTTCACCACTGCATCAAGATGATCATTGGTTCTCTACTCAGGAGTGAAATGTAATGTGTATCCTTCTTATTGTGTTTTGCCAGTTAGTTGAATATTTCATATATCTGATTTAGCTCAGAGCTATGCAGAGATGACACTAGTTTCTAAGTGTGCAACAGATTTTATTTACAGTGCTTTAAAATATCTCTGAAATCACAAAATGCCTGTACCCATGCTTATCCCAGCTCGAGCTTCCAGGTCTTTCTGTGGTGTCTGTTGACTTTAGCTGAGTCAACATCTAGGCCTAATCAATCAAGCACAGTAATCATAGATCAGTTACCAGACTCACATAATCAAATACAGAACAATTAAACAATTGAACACTACACTCCTCAAATGGAAACAGAGGAAGAAAGAGAAAGTTATCCGGTTTTACATACTGGTAGCATTCATGAGACAAAAAGCATGACTGAGGGAGCACCAATTCCACTCAAAGCCATTTGACAACTTCCTCAATTTCAGGAACAGGAAAGGTTTTCGTTCTAATAATGCAGCTAGATTGCAATTTCCATCACTTGATCTTGTGCATGAGTATCGAATATCCGCAAATCTGGCATGAAGCTTTCTTCATGCAAAAATGCACTGCACAGCTCTGATCATTCAGAGTCAGGTAGCAGGATGCTCCTTTGATGGTCAGGATTATAGCCCCACTGTCAGGGCGATTAACATCAGTGCTGCTTCCACAGACGTTGAGAAACAACATGCCTGTGCAGCCACGGGAAGTGTCAGTGAGCACAGACTGCAGAGTTCGATGGTTCAATTGTTCTGTGTCTGATTAAGTTAATCTCATAACTAATCTATGTTTGATTTCTTAGGCCTGGGTGTGGACTCAGAGAAAAGTAAATAACACTGTAGACAGGGCTAGAAGCCGGAGCTGAAGCACAGAGCAGACGTTTTGAAGCACTGTAAATAAAACCTGTTACACACATAGAAACTAGTGTCATCTCTGCATAGCTCTGAGGAAAATCAGATATACAACACAGGTGCTCTCGAGTGCCATGCTGGGCGCCCAGACAAATATGGCGGATCTCTGCCTTATATCTCAGTGACAATCTCCAGAATCATTATAATTCACTTCACGCTGCATCACAATGAAGAAAGGTTTGCTGCTTCTAGAAGCTGAAGCAGAAGGACCTCCCACATGCAGAAGATGGAAAGGAAAGAACATAGCAACAGGAGTAGGCCATTCAGCCCTTCAGACCTCTTCTAATAGATAGGATATGGAGTAGTTGAGCCTACAGCCCAAGAAAGGAGTGCACCATTCACAGCCCGGTGTTCTCAGTGAATAAAGACTGGCGCATTCCTCCCCACCCTTACGACCATGCAAGTTCCCTCACTTTCAAACACTTCTGCCTAATTCCATCATTATGCCTTTCAGCTTGACCCTTAACCCACCCGCTCCCTCTGGGCACATTGGGGTAAAATCAGGGCTTATGTTTCTCCCCCTCCCAGCAGGGTAAACCTGCCCTTTGTGTAGGGGGACACTGCGGAAGGCTGATGTGAGCGAGTGGTATTTCTAACCACCCCCTGCTATCTCACCAATGAAGGAGAATCCAGCACCGGAAGCCACAGCTGGTGACGGTAATGGACAATCTTTAAAGATTTAAAACCTCCATTGAACAGCAGACTGAGGAATAACACATGGACCTGTCCAGCATTCCTGCCTTAACCACGGTCAGCAGCCATTTTTCTTCCCTTTATCCTTCCATGGGATGTGGGCGTCACTGGCTAGGCCAGTATTTGTTGCCCATCCCTAATTGCCCCTGAACTGAGTGGTTTGCTCGGCCATTTCAGAGGGGCAGTTAAGAGTCAACCACATTGCTGTGGGTCTGGAGTCACATGTAGGTCCAGACCGGGTAAGGGCATTAGTGAATCAGATGGGTTTTTACAACAATCGATGGTAGTTGTCGCGGTCACCATCACTGAGGCGAGCTTTCAATTCTAGATTTTGTTAATTGAATTTAAATTCCACCAGCTCCCAGACATTAGCCTAGCCTCTGGATTCAGTCTAGTGACATTACCACTGCACCACCATCTCCCCATAAAGCAAAGCTAATACTTAATTACTGCAACTAGTCATTGAGCCTTGGTTGTAACCAACTAATTCACTGGACTATCGTTGATATTAACACACTGTAACTGTGTAGCTCCCATTTCCAGACACGTGAGATAATCGCAGATTAACCCAAATTTTGCAAAGTAACGTAACTATCCTTCATGCCTATATATCGGTAACTGAAGTAATTTTTAATTACCTTTTATACAATTACAATTCAAACCCGTACAAAGTTTCACAAAAGTTCTGAAATAAATGAATAATTTATTTGCATATACACTTCTTTGCAGAATGAATATTTGGGAAGTGTCCCACAAATAGCGGGCAATGGGCTATGGGCACTCTTGGACAAAGCAGAGATGAAGAATCGGGTGACTGTTGGGGAATGAAAGGTCCAGGGCTCTCTATACGATAGACCTGATAACTGATCTTAATCATGATCCAGCAGGCAGCAGATCAATGCAGGAAGAAGTACAATGATCTGAACAAGGAAGGCAAGGAAAGCATTCTCAGAAAATTCTATGTACCTTCCTGCAGATGGGTGAAAGGTCACTGGGAGGTGGTGGAGATGCATCCCAATCCCCTCTAAAAACAGGGTTGGTGTTGGATTGACCATGAGAGTGAGTAGCAGGACTACTGTGGAGACACATGAAGGAATTGAGGAGCATAGCTCCTTAGACTATTGGGCAGCAAGTGGCTAAACTTGGGCAGGGTGAGGACAACCTTGACCAGAAAGTAGCCAACCATTGCCAGCTTGTTGCATGGGTAGTTGGCATCTGTGCAGTGAGTACCAGTGTATATAGCTGATGCCCATGTGCCCCCACCACCCCAACAGTGACAGCTATTACAAATACAGTCCAGGCTCACGTGAGACATGATGCTGACCAGCAGGAAGCCAGTGGTTGCCAGAGCCACCTTCTTCTACCCACTCAGTTCAGTGCCAGATGGCACAGGCCTTGTACCCACCCGACAGTGAGGATGACCCTCCAGTGACGCAGCCAGCAGTCGCATCTTCTCCCCAGCAGCATCAGAAACCCAGCTCCCCGCTCCCAGCGCACAGGCGGCAGGGTTCCCGCACGGGGAATGTAGAGGGGAAGTATGGTGCCCCCTGCGGGTTGCCAACCCTCCAGGATTGCCCCGGAGCGGGCAGGAATTAACCACAAGTCTCCAGGTCACTGTTGTGAGCACCACGGGGGAGAAAGGTTAAATGGCACTTAAAAAAAAAATGGTGCTTTTAAAAATTATCTTTGAACTCGTTTGTTTACTCGTTCTGAGAATATTGGACAGCCTTCTCTTACAAGAGGTCTAGCTCATGAGCCATTTAATACAGACCCATTCTTTGGGATGTGTGAACACTGTCCTGGCTTGGTCATGCACATGCACAAGCCCTTGGCATTCCTCAGATGGATACCTGGATAGAATGCAGAATAGTTCATGTAGAACTGGGCACCAGCTGGGTGGTATGCTGTTGAAGGTGGGAGAGCCCGGGGACTGAGAAACACAGGTTGTTGACAGAGAGCTGCAGATTCAGCTGAAATAACAGTTGCCTGTGTTGGAAACGTATTGTATGGTGAGGGGGACAAGCATGGTAACTTACACAGCGCTGGAGACAAGCCATTTCTGTTTAAAATGGGAGCAGGCCGTTTGACTATCAGTCATTTTGCTTTCCAATTGAGTTTGGAAGGTGATGATGGACATGTGGGGGGATCAATAGCGGGAGAGTAGGGGTGGAGCAATTGGAGGCGGGTGGTCATGTGATTAAAACCTCCAGGATTGCATCTGACCAGAGCTGGCAACCCCAATGCCCCTCTCGTACAGAGTTCACCTCCTCGTCAGCTGTCTCCCTCACAGTGAAGCTCAGAGGGTTCATATAGCACATAATGGATGTTCTAGCAATGAGTTTCCAAAATTCCTTCCATTCAGGAACAGTCCCTCTGGATTGGAAGCTGGCAAACGTTACACTGCTTTTCAAGAAAGGAGGGAGAGAGAAACCAGGGAACTACAGGCCAGTTAGTCTAACATCAGTTGTTGGGAAAATGCTGGAAGCTATTATTAAGGAAGTGTTAACAATTCACTTAGAAATGCATAGTATGATTAGAACAAGTCAACATGGTTTTACTAAAGGGAAACCCTGTTGAACAAATTTATTAGAGTTTTTGAGGATGTAACTAGTAGGGTAGATAAAGGGGAACCAGTAGATGTGGTATACCTGGATTTCCAAAAGGCATTTAATAAGGTGCCATGCAAAAGGATAATGGGTAAAGTAAGGGCTCATGGAGTTGGGAGTAATATATTAGCATGGATAGAGGATTGGTTATGGCTGGATAACAGAGTGACCATAAATGGGCCATTTTCAAATTGGCAGACAGTGAATAGTGGAGTACATCGAGGATCAGTGCTGTGTCCTCAGCTATTTACAATCTATATTAACGACTTAGATCAAGGAACAGAGAGTAATGTATCTAAGTTTGCTGATGACACAAAGTGAGGTGGGAAGGTAAGCTGCGGGAAGAACACAGAGAGGCTGCAAAGAGACAGCTTAGGTCAGTGGAGTATAACATAGGGAAATGTGAAGTTATTCACTTTGGTTGTAAGAATAAAAAAGCAGAATATTTTTTAAAAGGTGAGAAACTTGTAAATGTTGATGTTCGGAGAGACTTGGATGTGCTGCTACAAGGGATGCAGTAAGTTAGCAGGCAGGTGCAGCAAGAAATTAGGAAGGCAAAGGGCATGTTGGCCTTTATTGCAAGGAGATTGGAACACAAGAATAAAGATGTCTTGCTACAATTGTACAGGGTTTTGGTGAGACCGCATCTGGAATACTGTGTGCAGCTTTGCTCTCCACATTTAATAAAGGATAAACTTGCACTGGAGGCAGTAAAGTGAAGGTTCATTAAATTGGTCCCTGGGATGAGGGGATTGTCCTATGATGAGGGGCTGAGTAAATTGGGTCTATATTCTCTGGAGTTTAGAAGAATGAGAGGCAATCTCATTGAAACCTACAAGATTCTGAGGGGGGTTGATAGGGTGGACACTGAGAGATTGTTTCTGCTGGTCGGGGAATCTAAAACACGGGGGCACAGTCTCAGGATAAGGGGCCGATCGTTTAGGACTGAGATGAGGAGAAATTTCTTCACTCAAAGGGTTTGTGAATCTTTGGAATTCTCTACCCCAGAGGGTTGTGGATGCTCCATTGTTGAATATATTTATGATCTGATCTATGTTTTGATGAAGGGTCATACGGACTCGAAACGTCGACTGTGTCCCTCTCCGCAGATGCTGTCAGACCTGCTGAGTTTTTCCAGGTATTTTTGTTTTTATCGTTGAATACATTTAAGGCTGGGAGAGACAGATTTTTGGTCTCTCAGGGAACTAAGGGATATGGGGAGTGGGCAGGAGAGTGGAGTTGTGCCCTGGATCAGCCATGATCATATTGAATGGCGGAGAAGCCTCGATGGGCTGTGTGGACTCTTCCTGCTCCTATTCCTTGTGTTCCTGTTATTCTTCTTACATATGTGGTGCTGTGTTACTTATTGTTATTTTTATTTTAGGTACAATTAAATCATTCTGTCAGATGTCATTCACAATGTTTGAAACTTTGTTTTGAACAGTTTTGACATGGTCACATTTGCATTGCTGTGCCCAGTCCAATTTATACTGGGCCAGGTTTTGTTGGAGTGCAGCATTTCCCGGACTGCCCTATTAGTTAGTGCTGAATGTGTACATTTAAGTTTTGCAATTTTGTGCCCAGACAATTTTTGGGCTGATAGCGGCACAAGAAAGTGCGACAGGACATCTGGGAGCTTGGCCTAGAATGAGACAAACAGTGAACCTTCTGCTGAAATAGTCTGATCTGCTGAGGGTGCTTTCATTTCCACTCTGCCTGACTCTAACCCTTCCATTGCATTGACGCCTGCATCCAGCACCTGGGGCATTTTGAAATCCAGCAATCGTCGTGTTCTCCGTTCTTTGTGCCGCAGTTGAATGTCCCATTTGTTTCCCGAAGACTGGATAAAATGAATGTTTCTCAAGGCGCTGGGTATCTAACCCAACAGGCTCTCCCTCTCTGAGGGCCAGACACCAGCACAAGAAGGAGACACCTTAACACAATCCAGCAACTTAAAATAAAAACCAAAAAAAAAGAAAATGCTGGAAATCTCAGCTGGCCTGGCAGCATCTGCGGAGAGAGAAACAGAGGTAACGTTTCCGACCTCTGACCTTTCATCACAACTCCTGCAGGTTAGACTCCAGTTCTGATCGAGGGATCCCCAAATTGAATTTTGTCGATCTTTATTATAACCTGTTAATGTCCATGATATATTCCTACATGGGAAAAAAAAACCGCCTGGGCCTGGATTTTTCAGTTGGCGAGCGGGGGCGGGCCTGATGTCAGGTGATGACATCGGGCGTGCGTCCTGACATCGTCGCGCTGTCTCGCGATGTTTCATTCGGCGGGCGCATGCCGGAGTCGCCCGCCGATAACTGATAGGCCCATTAAGGCCTTTAACGAATTAATTAGCGTCATGTTTATGCTGCCCGTACAACCTCACGGTCAGCGGGCAGGCGAAATGGCCAAGTGGCCTTTACGTTTTTTTACTAAACCTCATCCACGAGCAGGAAGAGGTTTCCTAAAGCTTTTATGAATCAAATGAAAAAGTTTTCTGAAATATAACAACATGTCCCATCTCCTGTGGCACAGTCACATGAGGGGGACGTGTTTAATTACATTGTTTTTCCATTTAGGTCTTTATTTCAATCGCGCTTCAATCTCCCTGAGGCAGCTCTTTAACACACACGTGCGAAAGAGCGCTGGCCCTGACTCTCCCTCCTCCCCGCCCGCGCAGCTAGCGCTACCGCTCGCGTCTTACACTGGCTGGGCCTTCATTGGCCCGCCCGTGTAAAATGGCAGCTCGGAGCCGATCGAGGGTGGTGGTCAGCTCTCCCCCCTCCGCTCGCTCCCGCCAAGCCTGCCCGCCGACTGAGAGATGCAGGCCCTGTTTTCAAAATCTCTCAGAGTCTGACCACTCCCCCTCGGCTTTTGACAGATCATCTCTTCTGTAAGTTTCATACAACTCTAGCAGAAATTCCAAAACTGCGTCAATACCTGGAACCTGACCCAGGTTCCAAAATTAGTTACTTCTGGTAGAAAGCGAAAATGCCAAGGCCATACCCTGAATAAAAGCAAAATACTTCCAAGGAAGAGTCACATTTGACTGGAACCATTAACTCTCCGCTCTCTGTCTCTCTCCGCAAATGCTGCCAGACCTGCTGAGTTTTTTTCCAGCACTTTCTGTTTTTATTTAAGGTCACACTCCATTTCCTCGTTGATAGGGACGGGGCCTGTGACCACATCTCGACTTCGTTCTTCTGCTGCTCTTGTGGTTCAGGTTCCAAAGACATCAGAGGATATTCAGAGCCCAATTTACATCTCTCTCTCGGATTGGAGTTTACATTTTTCTCCCTTAGCTCCCAAGCTTCAGCTTTAGACAACAATCCTCTGTTTTAGCCTAGAAAGACAATTAGTGGTGTCTCACAGTTCACTCAGGGAGTCCAAGTTGCTGTGGCAACATACACTTATACTGGCATAGTATAGCCTGGAGCTATGGATAGCGATGGTAGAGGCTCCAATATTCTTCCCATCACACGGCTGACCAGGAATCTCTCCCGCTCTTACCGCCCGCCATTGGCGTGTGTTAGAAGGATTTGCAGGTTGATACTCACCAGAGGGCACAGATTTACGATAATTGGCAAAAATAAAGCCATGTGACATGAGGAAAAACTTCATCTTGCAGCGAGTGGTTAAGGTCGACAATGCACCTGTGTCGGGCAGGCAGGTTCAGTTCGGACGTTCAAGAGGGAATTGAATTTTGTTTTTTTTTATTATTATTCATTCATGGGCATGTGGGCTGGGCCAGCATTTATTGCCCATCCCTAATTGCCCTTGAGAAGGTGGTGGTGAGCTGCCTTCTCGAACCGCTGTAGTCCATGTGGTGTAGGTACACCCACAGTGCTGTTAGGGATGGAGTTCCAGGATTTTGATCCAGAGACAGTGAAGGAACGGCGATATATTTCCAAGTCAGGATGGTGAATGTCTTGGAGGGGAACTTCCAGGTGGTGGTGGTCCCATCTATCTGCTACTCTTGTCCTTCTAGATGGTAGAGGTTACGGGTTTGGAAGGTGCTGTCGAAGGAGCCTTGGTGAGTTCCTGCATCTTGTAGATGGTACACACTGCTGCTACTGTGCGTCGGTGGTGGAGGGAGTGAATGTTTGTGGATGTGGTGCCAATCAAGCGGGGCTGCTTTGTCCTGGATGGTGTCGAGCTTCTTCAGTGTTGTAGGAGCTGCACTCATCCAGGCAAGTGGGGAGTATCCCATCACACTCCTGACTTGTGCTTTGTAGGTGGTGGACAGGTTATGGGGAGTCAGGAGGTGAGTTATTCTCCACAGAATTCCCAGCCTCTAACCTGCTCTTGTAGCCAAAGTATTTACATGGCTGGTCCAGTTAGGTTTCTGGTCAATGGTAACCCCCAGGATGTTGATTATCTGGAAGGGAAGAATGTGCAGGTTATAGGGAGAAGGCAGGAGAATGGCACTAGGCAAATTGTTCATTCGGAGAGCTGGTGCAGACATGACAGGCCGAATGGCCTCCTTCTGTACTGTAACCATTCTGTGATTCTGTTTGGCTGCGTTATGAACACACCTTCCTTGGCCATTGGGTCCTGGGGTGGGACCCAAACCCAGAGCTTCTGGATCAGAGGCAGGGACGCTACCCACTGCACCACAAGACCTGGCGAAGGATATAACTGGAGCTAATCTTTACACACTCTTAGAAGCATTTATTTACGTGATTGTAAGCAAGCTTCTCTTAACCTAACAACCAGTTTAAGTCAGTGTCTATTTCTAAGCTCTTCTGAATTAAATCAATAAAAAGGGGGACAAATTAACAAAAGAACAAATAAACTAACAAAAGTGGATACTCCTTAAAGGGGTACAAAGAACAAAATGTTAAAGGAAACTGACAAAAATCAAATCAAAACGTGATTGTGCGGCTCAATAATGCACCCCAGTCCCTGCAGTGCCCAGTGATCACAGAAGGCCAGTGTCAATTTATAACTCTTTTGTTTAAATCAAGTGAACCAAATTAACAAAAGGAGGGGAACAGTAAATGGCAGCCCCACAAAGGGAAACTGCGCAAAGAAAAGCAAAATCTTAAAGGAAACTTACAGACATGAAACGCAAAAGGTGATTAAACAGATCGACAAAGCATCCAGTCCCCATGGTGCTCACCAATCACAGGAGGGCCAGTGGTCTATTTCTACTCTTTTGAATAAACCAATAGAAAAAGGGGACAAATTAACAAACGATTAAATGAACAAATAAAAGGGGCAGCTCCTTACAGGGGACTGCGACAAAACGCAAAGGAAACTAACAAAGGTCAAACCAAAATGTGATTGTGGGGGGTCAATAATGCACCCCAGCCCCCACGGTGCCCACCGGGCATGGCAGGTCAGTGTCTGGTTAACCAATTAAACGAAATGAAAGAAAATGAGGGACAAAGTAAGAAGCAGCCCCTTAAAGGGATACTGCAAAAGGGAAAACTGACCCTAAAGGAAACTTACAAACATCAAATTAAAATGTGATTAAAGGGGTTAATAAAGTGCCCCAGTCCCACGGTCTCCACCAGGCACCGAAGGCCAGTGTCGAATTTATAATTTTTAGAATGATCGATCTAAACAGAATTGGTGTATTTGGTGACCACTTTCATGCCTTCGGAGACGGCGTGTTTGGCCAGTTCCCTCTGGCAGCAGGAGGCGGACGGCGCTCTGGATCTCCCTGGCCGAGATGGTGTGGGTGCTTGTTGTAGTGAATGAGGGTGCGAAGTCTCTCGGAGGTGATGCGCTGGAAAATATCAACAACGAAGGAGTTCATAACACTCATGGCCTTGGACGAGATCCTGGTGGAAGGGTGGACCTGGGTCAGCACCCTGTGCACGTTAAGTGGAATAGCTCTGCTTGCGAGATTTCCTCTGCTTCTTAGGCGGCTTCTTGGTGAGTTTAGTCAGCGACTGTTTCTACGCCTGGCGGGATTCACCACCCTTAGACGCAGCCGCCACCTCAGGCATTCCACTCGACTTGGACCAGTTTATAGGAGCACAAGTGAATCCCCAGTTAATACCCACCACATGCTACAATTAAACACTTGAATATACAATTAGCCCAGTCTAGTGAACCTTTGTTGTACTCCCACTAGGGCGAGCATGTCCTTCTTTAGGTAAGACCAGAAACAGCACACAGTGGTCCAGGTATACTCTATAATTGTGGCAAAGTTTTTTAACTTTAATTCTGTATCCCTTCCTAACAAAAGCTAACATCTCATTTACCTAATTTTGTGTTGTACATTCATGTTAACTTCCTGTGATTCAGGTATTAGGACACCCCGGACCCCCTAAATGAATCGCCCAGTCTCTTACCACTCAAAACATATCCTGCTTTTTAATTTTCCCCACCAAAGTGGATAACTTCACATTAAAGGAATGAAAAATAAACAGGGAATGGACTGAGAAGGAGGGTTATTTAGAGTGAGCGAGGAGAGAGAAAGAAAGATCAGATTAAGCGGGAGAAAAGGAAGTGAAATAATTTTTTTTCCAAAAACGGACATTTCAAAAATCTCCTAAAACAATTTACTACATAAAGGCTTGAGACTCCAGACTTACCAATGTTCACCTTCTGAGCAAGAGAGTTTGACTCTCTTAACAATTGCCACATTGCTGAAAAGAGACTTTTTTTTAATCAAAGCTTGTTGAAAAAAAGTTTCAACAAAAAAATCTTTTTTTTTCAAGCAATACTCAAGTTCTGCACTACCAAATAACTAATTGTGACATTGTTAAAAGGGTACTTCTGCTGATAACTACTACACAATGTTCTGTGATGAGTTTAACAACAATGTATATTTATATAGCACCTTTACGTATTGAGACATCCCAAGGTGTTTCACAGGAGCAATTATAAAACAAAGTCTGACGCTGAGCCGCATAAGGAGATATTTGGTCAGGTGACCAACATCTTGGTCATAGAGGTAGGTTTTAAGGAGGAAAGGGAGGTAGAGAGGCGGGGAGGTGTAGGGAGGGAATTTCTGAGCTTGGTGTCCAGGTATTGAAGGCACAGACTCCAATGGTTGGGGATGCACAAGAGGCCAGAATTAGAGGAGGGCAGATATCTCGGAGGGTGGTGAGGCTGGAGGGGATTACAGTGATAGGGAGGGGAGAGGCCATGGAGGGATTTAACAGGGTAATTAATGTGCAAATTCAGTAACTTCATGAAAATTGCAAGGAAGTTAAAGTGAGCTGCTGTTTATGTGGAGATAACAGTGGAGGGATGTAAATTGCTGGGTGATCTGCACATTTGCATAAAGGTATTTTTTGCTAAGATCTGTTTTGAATTTAGCATTTATTTCAATTTGTGCCCTGCTGTTATTGACTCATTTTATGCAAACGGTATAAAAAAGCTAATTTACATGCTTCAGAGTGGATGCTCTGCTCATTAACTGTTGGGTGGAATTGAATGCCCTGCACCTCCTCAGAGGCAAAGTTAGGAGGTGGTGGTGGGGGTGGGGGGAGGGGAGGGGCTGCGGGTTGGAGATCCCACACCCCTCCTGCCACGGCCTCAAATTATATTTGGGACGGGAAGGGGTGTGGGCGTACCTGCTGCCAAAGGCCAATTGAGGCCTTTAAGTGGCCACTTACAGGCCTCATCCTGCTGCCTCTGGCATTGAACCTGTGGCTGTGAGGGGCTCGCCAGGCAATGGGGGCTGTCACCCTGTCAGGTTCGCTTGGGCCTTCTGGTGGGGTGGGGTGGGGGTCCCTCATATTCAGGCACTCAGTGCCTGATTGAGAGTCTTGGCATCAGGAATGGGAGGGAGGGAGGGTCCCATAGGAATCCCCCCCCTCACTCCCACCATGGCTGTTAACCCCACCCTCCCACCCCGGCTCCATTCCTCAGCCCCCAACCCTGGTCAGCACCCCCTACTGGAACCCCAAACCCTCCCCCCCACCCCACCCCCGCCATTTACCTGTCTCCAGAGAATCGATCGGGCATCCTCTGGGGAGGCCTCACTGCAATACCGGCAGCAGCCACCGCTTCCAGTGGCAGTGCAGCAGAGCATCACGCCTCTGATTGGCTGGCACCTCTCAGCGGCGGGATATCCATCCCACAGTAGGAAGCGCGACAATGAAATGTCCCTGGTGGAACTGGGAGCCCTGGCGGCAGGGTTCCCGCAGCCAATCAGGAACTTTATTCTGTCGCAGCCCCTCAGAGGTCAGGCTGGTGGGGACGCCACCTGATTTCCTCGCGAATGACGGGTCTCTTGTTGCCCACATTAAATTCTGCCCAGCTTCTCTTCGGGCTTAGGAGTTTGATCATCTTACTTTTTTCCTGATGGTTCATTGCCGTAACCCTTTGCTTAACTCTTATTCCTCTTTCCCGGCAGGCCCTCCAATGCGTGGACACCATTTTGAAATGTGGTGACCAAAACTGAACACAATTATCCACGTGGTCCATTCGGTACAGTATAAAACTCCAGCATCACCTCTGTCCATATAAAAACATGAACTGACCATTCACCCCCTCATCCACTTAAATCATGACTTATCTGTATTTTATAACTCCATATACTTGCCTTTGCCCCATATCACTTGATACCCTTCTCTGTCTTCAGGTACCATGCCCTAAGAGGGCATTGGCAACCATGGACTTCCATGTCAATACTTGGTGAGGTACTGCCCTTGTCTTCTGCAACATGGCTGACCAGGAATCTCTCCTGCTCTTACCGCCTGCCTCTGGTGTGTGTTGGAAGGATTTACAGGTTGATACTCAGCCTGTTTGGCTGCGTTATGAACACATCTTCCTTGGCCATCAAGTCCTGAAGTAGGACTCAAACCCGGAGCTTCTGTCCCAGACGCAGGGACACTGCCCACTGCACCACAAGGCTTCCCATGATACATTTTTCAAACAAAAATCTATTCATCTCAGTCTTGAAAATTTCAATTGACCCCCAGCATCCACAGCTTTTTTGAGGGGTAAATTCCAGATTTCCGCAACACTTATTGTGCGAAATAATGTTTCTTAAATTCACTCCTAAATACCCAGCCGTACTTTTAAGGATGTGTCTCCTTATTCTGGCCTCTCCCGTCAGAAGAGATGGCTTCTCCCTGTCAAAGCTCTATCATTTCAGGAACATAGGAACAGGAGAAGGCCATTCAGCCCATCGAGAATTCTGCACCATTCAATACATTCATGGCTGATTGAACACTTCAATGCCTTTTTCCAACATCTAGGCTAGACTACAACCTTCTAAACTCAAAGGAACACAGCCAAAGTTTTTGTAACGAAATAAATACAGAAAGTGCTGGAAATACTCAATGGGTAATGGACGTTTTACCCCCCCGACCACAATGGCGGTTTTCACACTGTATCACCCTAATCCCACCGCATTAATTACACATTCCTGGGAACCACGGCGTTTCCATGGTGGGCGGGCTCTCATTCCCCCGCCATGTCTGTCATCACCTCACCGCTTCATCACGCCGGTCGCCATGTTTAAAATCCAGCTGCACGCACACCTCTCAGAGCTTCCAGCCCAGGGCTGCTGCACTGAAGACATGGCCCCGAAAGGCAAGAAGACTGCAGCCCCCAGGTTCAATGACGTGTTGACGTGTCCCTCGAGTGCCTTTTGGACGCAGTGGAGGCTCCCCGTGATGTCCCCTACCCCCACTCTGGCCACAGGATGGGCAGCAATCTCACTAACCCGGCTTGGGAGGCGGTGGTGGTGGTGGTCAGTGCCAATGCCCTGCAAGAGAGGACAGCCACCCGGTGCCACAAGAGGATGAATGATCTCCTCCGTTATGTCAGGGTAAGTCACTCTTCTCATCACTCTCAACTCACACACTCACAAACCCATCACACACCCACAGGGCCCTCACTCACTGCCTGTGCAACGGACATCACCATTCACTCTCTCACACACACCATCATTGTCCTCATCCCATCCATGGGACCACTCACCACCCACACAGGCCAGGCACACTTATCATCTGGCCTGGCAGGCATCCTGTTTACACTCTCCCCATCTCTATCCATGCAGGACAAGCTGGCACACAACAAGAGGTCGCAGGCCGGTGAAGAAATGTCTGAAATCAAGGTCCTCAATGACTTTGAAAACAGAGCCATCCAGCTGGCCGGCGATGACCGGGACCGTCCCTGTGCTGATGGTGAGGTCGGTGCTGCTCTACCAAGTGAGGATCCAGCAGTGCAACATCCATCAGACAACCACACTGTGAGTGATGTGTCCTGTTTCACAGGCCACTGCCAGGCACTAATCATCTCCCTGCTTTCACAGGCACATCTCGGAGATAGCCGAGGGGTTCCATGACCCAGGGTCTCCAATCAGGCCCTGAAGAAACCCCTGAAAAGGAATCTGAAGGCACCTTCATTGAAGATCCATAACTGTGCTTACCTACACCCTCCACCAGCGCAGAGACACACACCTCGGAGGGACCTAACTTTAGAGTAGTCTCGGGATCACAATCTGGTGAGTACATCGCACTGTCTGATCCACAGCAGGCGGAGGCAGAGACTTCCCAGGTCCCCGGCACTCGGAGGGCTGCTGGAGGCCAGAACGTTGCTGAGTCTGAGTCAGATGAGGAGCCTCTGGACTCGGTCATGTCACGGTTGCTGGAGCTGCAAATGCAAGCTCGGGAACATCAGGAAGGGATGTCCGCTGCACTCCTCAGATTGCAAGGCACGATGGAGGAGTCCGTCCACCTTCACTCTGAGGTGACAGCGCTGGCTGCGTGCCATAGTATCAAGCCCCACTGTCCCTGAGCCACGACAAATGTGAAAAAGGTTTGACCAAACCACCAGATTTCCCCAATTCTACCTGACTGTTTAATTTAGGTTAACGGAATACGAGCACCAGGTTTGTAACTTAATAAGTAAATAACTGTTCATCGAACAAACTTAAACTCTACCCCTTCTTAAATCCCTATACACATACATACAAGACACATAAGACACACAAAAACATGGATTTTAAGGGTGGAATAAAACAGTTCAATAGCACCAATCCGGAGTACAGGATTCGATGGGTTGATTTTGATCGATATCTTCCAAATTCCTTTCAGTTCTTGTTGATGACACAAGGTGGTCTTCCAGCACTTTCAGTATTTAGTTCACTGGTTGGGCCCTTGCCTTTCAATGTCTCTAACAGTGATTTTCCCCTTTGCCTCTTGACAGGGGTTTTCAGAGAGAGAGCAGGTTATAGAGATATGAGGAGAAAAAGCTAGCTAGCTATTCTGGTAGAATTAGTGGAATCTTCCACACACAGGAGAAAGAGGTTTTAGGTTTTGTTCCTTTCATGCTAGGAGCTATTCTGCTGCATTACTTCTCACACAAAACCTGGTCACCTGGTCAGGAGCCAATTAAAAAGTTGTTGTCAGGCAGCTCCCTTGGTCCGGGTCTCCTTTCCGGCACCAACCTGTCTTTCATGGCACACTCTGTTCCAGAATTGCAACATTGTATATATCTCTCATCTTGTTCCAGTGGACATGTCTTTCAACTTGAAGCCATTGTAATTTTACTCCACAGTCCTGCAGAAAATAAAAAGATATGTTCCTTACACCATCCCCAACTGGCCTCAACTGTAGGGCAGCCTTTGCCACCCCCCCCCACCAACTAGCTTCAACTGAAGGTCAGCCCTTGCCCACCCCCACAACTCACCTCAACCTTGAGTTTCAATAGGCGACCCTCGTGAGTGCTGTGTCAAGTTACTGTGCACTCACCTTCAAGTTCCCCTCAAAATGCAGCCTGCCAAGTACATGCCTTATATATATAAAAACAAAAAACTACTGCGGATGCTGGAAATCCAAAACAAAAACAAAAACAGAATTACCTGGAAAAACTCAGCAGGTCTGGCAGCATCGGTGGAGAAGAAAAGAGTTGACGTTTCGAGTCCAATGACCCTTCAACAGAACTGAGTGTTAGGAGAGGGGTGAAATATAAGCTGGTTTAAGGTGGGGGTTGGGGTGGGGGGAGAGAAGTTGAGGGTGGGGTGGCTGTGGGGATAAGCAAGCAGTGATAGGAGCAGATAATCAAAAGATGTCACAGACAAAAGGATCAAAGAGGTGTTGAAGGTGGTGATATTATCTAAGAGAATGTGCTAATTAAGAATGGATGGCAGGACACTCAAGGTACAGCTCTAGTGGGGGTGGGGTGGAAAGATTGACAAGGTATTAGTGTAGATTTAAAAATAATGGAAATAGGTGGGACAAGAAAAATCTATATGAATTATTGAAAAAAACAAAAGGGAGGGGGAAGAAACAGGGTGGGGATGGGGGGAGGGAGTTACTGATCCGTAGGGATCATTCCCTCCGGGACACCCTGGTCCACTCCTCCATCACCCCCTACTCCTCAACCCCCACCTATGGCACCTCCCCATGCCCACGCAGAAGATGCAACACCTGCCCCTTCACTTCCTCTCTCCTCACCGTCCAAGGGCCCAAACACTCCGTTCAAGTGAAGCAGCATTTCACTTGCATTTCCCCTAACTTAGTCTACTGCATTCGTTGCTCCCAATGCGGTCTCCTCTACATTGGAGAGACCAAACGCAAACTGGGCGACTGCTTTGCAGAACACCTGCGGTCTGTCCGCAAGAAAGACCCAAACCTCCCTGTCGCTTGCCATTTTAACACTCCACCCTGTTCTCTTGCCCACATGTCTGTCCTTGGCTTGCTGCATTGTTCCAGTGAAGCCCAACGCAAACTGGAGGAACAGCACCTCATCTTCCGACTAGGCACTTTACAGCCTTCCGGGCTGAATATTGAATTCAACAACTTTAGATCTTAAACTCCCTCCCCCCACCCCCACCCTGTTTCTTCCCCCTCCCTTTTGTTTTTTTCAATAATTCATATAGATTTTTCTTGTCCCACCTATTTCCATTATTTTTAAATCTACAACTAATACCTTGTCAATCTTTCCACCCCACCCCCACTAGAGCTGTACCTTGAGTATCCTGCCATCCATTCTTAATTAGCACTTTCTCTTAGATAATATCACCACCTTCAACACCTCTTTGATCCTTTTGTCTGTGACATCTTTTGATTATCTGCTCCTATCACTGCTTGCTTATCCCTACAACCACCCCACCCTCAACTTCTCTCCCCCCACCCCACCCCCCACCTTAAACCAGCCTATATTTCACCCCTCTCCTAACTACACTCAGTTCTGTTGAAGGGTCATTGGACTCGAAACGTCAACTCTTTTCTTCTCCACATGCCTTATATATGTTGCTGTGAAACACGTTGGCATGATAATCCAGTGTGGGGCCATGATTCTGGTGGGATGGGGTTATAATGATATGCAGATATATTACAATGAGTTTCCCAACATCCAATGGCTGGAAATGCGTCCCGCCATTAATGGGCAGAGCGGACGATTGCAAATTGGTTTCACAACTTTGTGAAACCGATTTTTGGCCTTCTCGCCATATTGCCCGCTCACGCCACTGAGCATGCCCGATGCCATCGGGCAGGGAAAACTCCACCCAAAGTGTTGGCCCAGAGCGACCTGGACTCAACATTGAATTCGACAACTTCAGATCATGAACTTTATCCTCCAGTTTGTTTTTTCTTTAGCCTAAGTACTGGTCTGAATTTTGCTTGTCAGGCATTTTGCTTTCTGTTGTAGGGTGGCTGAGTTGTACTATTAATGATAGAGTTGACAGTTCTTGGGTGGAAACTTTAAGTTTATTTACAATATACTCAGCAGCAACTACACATGGGCTTTCAACTCCAACTCTAAGTCTACAAGGACTGCAGAGGTAGCCTACGCTACTCTCCTATTGGTTACTACAGATCGTGTGATCTTACCTAACACATATTATTCTTAGAGGTACATTACACACTAAATAAAACCATAGTCACTACATTCCTCCCCCTTTAACTTGGCTTTACATATTATATTTACAAGTACATATTTTTCAAGACGGATAATATTTACACTGGGTAAAGTTCAGTCTTGCAAGTGGTATCCTGGTACGTGTGGAACGTTGTAGTTTCACAACCTCAGATTCTTCGTCAGATTCTTTTTCCAGAGTTGCCTGAACATCAGGCGCTTGTAATTCTGTATCCTCAACTCTCACAGGAACATCAGACATGTCAGTCCTGGGTTGAGTGTCCTCAACAGGAAACGCAGACCCGGTCATGATCACTGGTGGAACCAAATCTTGGCGATTTGTCTTTCTCTTCCTTAAATGGTCCACATGTTTACAGATGATCCGGCCTTCCACCTCCACGTGTTAGGATAGAGGTCCAGTCATCGCACCTATTTCACCCACTTTGGTCCTTCCCCGAAGGTTTTCACATATACCGGCTCTCTCACGGTAAGTTTCCTCTTGTGACTAGGCCAGTCATATCCAGTTTTCTGGCTTCCCTGACTCCTTTCCACTTCCCCCCCCTAAATTCAGAATTATTAAGCTCAATCGTGTCCTGAGACAACGTTTCAACAATAACTCCACAGGTGTGACACCTGTTGTTGGGTGAAGGGTAGGAGAAAGTGTGCTAGCTTGTTTGCCAAGAAATCACCAGTTAGCTTTTTGATGCCAGCCTTGAATGTTTGAGCAGCCCTTTTGGCCAGTCCGTTTGAGAAAGGCTGGTATGGTGCAGTTTTTACATGAGTGATAGCGTTGAGGCTGATAAACCCTTGAAACTCAGCACTCGTAAATGCCATGCCATTATCGGAAACGACTACTTCTGGTAGTCCGTGTATGGCAAAACTCTGATGTAGTTTCTCAATTGTAGCACCCAACGTTGGTGACTTCACTTCATATACGTCCAACCATTTTAAATGGGCATCGAGAATGAGCAGAAACATTGCTCTCAGGAAAGGTCCAACGTAGTTAATGTATAACCGCACCCAGTGTCTACCTGGCCACTCCCATGGGTGTAACGGAGTTGCCACTGGCAACTTTTGCAGTTGGTGACATTGCACACAGTGCTTTACTAAACCCTCTGTTTCACCATCCATCCCAGGCCACCATAGATAGATGCATGCTATGGTCTTCATTCCAGAAATTCTTGGATGGGCACTGTGTAGTTCAATTAAAAGTGACTCCCTTCCCTTTGGAGGAACTATCACTCATGCTGCCCACAATAAGATGCCATCCTGGCTGGTTATTTCATGTCTTCTGTTGAAGTATGGTTTCATTTCGTTAGATACGGGCTCCTGTGACCAATCATGTGGTGCTTTTTCTCAGACCTGAGATAGGAATGGGTCCCGACTTGTCCAGTCTCTGATCTGTCAAGCACATACCATCGAGGAATCTAAGAAATTTAACAGTAAAACAAGTTCCTGTGGAACTGGGACATGCTCATCATTTTCTTGTAAAGGCAAACGACTATGGGCATTGGTGTTTGTGATTTGATTGCCAGGCCTATGTACGAAAGTGTATTCGTATGTTGCCAGAATTGAAGCCCATCGTTGTATTCTTGCTGAGGCTATGGGTAGTATAGCCTTGTCCTCAGTAGACAATCCTAGCAATGGCTTGTGGTCTGAAATGATTGTAAAATGGCGGCCGTGTACGTACTGGTGAAATTTTTTGACACCAAAGATGAAGGACAGGCCTTTTTTTACCAGCTGCGAGTATCCCTTTTCTGCTATGGTGAGCATTCTTGATATGTAACCGATTGGCCATTCTGTGCCATCATCCATCCAATGGGAGAGCACTGCTCCCACTCCGTAGGGAGATGTGTCATATGTCAGCACCAGTTCTTTTGTACGGTCATAATGCACTAATAGATTGGACGAGTGCAACAATTGTTTCACCTTTCTGAAAGCTTCTTTCTGGGGTACCTCCCAAGACTAACGTTGGTTCTTTTCGAGTCGAGAATGCAGTGGGGGCCAGCACTGTAGACAAATTGGTTAAGAACTACCCATAATAGTTGATCATTCCTTGGAATGATTTGAGCTCTGAGGTGTTCTTTGGCGCAGGTGCCTCTCTTATGGCTCTCACTGTCTCCTCATCTGGGTGGAGGCCCTGTGAATCTACCCGGTGACCCAAATAGATTACCTCCCTCACTTGGAAGGTGCACTTTTCTTCCTAGCGCGGACTTTAATCTCGGCCTCCTTTTTGACCTCACTGTTGGCCAGGCTTCTCCCAGATGCCAGCTCAACTTGTCTGAGCTCAGCAGCTGAGTCTCCCAAAATTTCAATATCTGTCTGTTTCTTGGAAAATTCTGTGACTTTTGCTTCCAAGGCCTCTTTTGCTTCATTTTGCTGATTCTTCAGCTCTTCCGTCTCTTTTTTATATTTGTTTGCTGCCTCCTGGAAAATTGAACATTGTTGTGTCTTCTCTGCCAAATCATCCTTCAGTTTGTTCAGAGAGGTGCTGAATTCTTTCTGTTTCTCTTCATACTTTTCCAGAGGTACAAACATTGACCTGAGGGCATCTTGTAGTGTGTGAAGGTCTTTCAACAGGTTTTCTGTTTCCCTGTGAAGGTTGCTCACCTCATCCCGAACTCTATCATCAAGCAAGGTCTCCTCGAATTTCTTCTGCTGTTCTCCCAGGTTTTGGTTTAAGACAGCCTGCATTTCTTCAGGTTGTTGAGCCCTTACACATTCCTTTTTCAAAACAGGATCGCTTCCAGCTTCCTTTTGGTATCTCAGTGGCCAATCAAGGTTGATTTCCCTTAGCCAATTTCACCCTAGAAGGCTTGGTCATCTCCCTGTCAAGACCAACACTGGTAGCTTTGCCGATTGGCCTCTATAATGGACAGTTACTCTGCTTATGCCTTTTACTTGAATGTCTTCACCCGTATATGTTTTGAGCTGGGCTGCTGTTTCTTCTAAACTTAATTGATGTTCATCATTATTCAAATATCTGAAGGTCTGTTCCCCAATTACTGTAGTGGGAGCTCCCGTGTCCACTTCCATTCTAACAGGTTTGCCATTTACTTTCACTGTGACAAATATTGGTTCTGTCTTTCCAACTTTCAGATTAAACAACGAGTAAATGTCTGAATTTGTTGTTTCAGGCTCTTCTACATTGTAGATTTCATTGGGTTTCTTTTGTTTACAAGCCTGCCTGAATCTTTCCTTGCATTGCCTCATCATATGTCCATTTCTGTGACAATAGTAGCATTTGATTTTTTTAAACTGCCGATCACTATAAGACTGATTGGGCTGAATTTTGCCGTTGGCGAGCAGGGGGCGGGGCCTGCGCAAAATGACGCGAGATGACATCGGGCGGAATCCCTGACATCACCGCGCCCCATTTAAATCTTCAGGAAGGCGGGGGCACAGCGCAATCAGCTGTCCGCCCGCCGACCTGTCAGTGGCCAATTGAGGCCATTGACAGGATCAGTGAAACAATTAAAGGACCTGCCCGTCCAACCTTAAGGCTGTCGGGCAGGCCAGGAGCCCCGGCGGGGAATAGAAAAAACATGAAAGCTCATCCACTGGCGGGATGAGGTTTCATGCAGGGATTTTAAAAGTTCAATAAAGTTTCAGTGCAATTTATGAACATGTCACATGAGGGGGACATGTTAAGGATTTTTTTTTCTCTATTTTTAATGTTTATAAAACTGTCAGCGATCTCCCTGAGGCTGCACGTAGCCTCAGGGAGATGTGCTCTCATTCGTGCGCATGCGTGAAAGAGCGCACTCTCGCATCTGGGGAACCCGCCCCCCCCGCACAGGGAGCCCATTGCGTTTCCCGCCGGACGTCACGCTGGGCGGGTCTTAATTGTCCCGCTCACATAAAATGGCGGCGGGGCCCGCTTCTCCGGCGGGGATCAGCTCCCCGCCCGCCGGAGATTGGGTCAGGCCCACCCGCCAGGCAGAAAATTCTGACCATTGTTTCCACCTCTTCGATTTCACTGCTGAGTTATTTTCCTTTATCCTTCAGCTAGCGGGGGCTGTTTCCCGCTTCTTGGCTGAGTCTTGCTTTTCCGCGTCACTTTCGGCTGAGGTTTCCCACCCAATGTGGAGGACGGCGCCATTTTGCACACCCTGTATTGCTTCTGAATCTCTGACTGCGCTTTCCATGGCCAGCGCTATCTCTAGTGCCTTCTTGAAATCCAGGTTCACTTCGGACAATAATCTTTTCTGAATAGTGTCCTCTTTCACACCACACACTAAACGATCTCTGAGCATGTTGTCCAGAGTCATACCGAAATCGCAATGTTCCGTTAGCTGCTTCAAATTTGCCACGTAGCATGCAATTGTCTTACCCGGGGCTCTATTTCTCGAATTAAACCTGAGCCTCTGCATCGTGACCCTTCACGAGGTCCACCAATTCATCGAAATTCTTCGAATCTGGGGCACTGGGTGCCGTCAAACTTTGACTCAGACTGTAGGTTTTGTTCCCACAAGTACTCAAGAGGATCACTCACCTCTTTTCCCCCGGAAACTCGTTTGCTTGAAAAAAGAACATGAGGCGTTCTATGTATTGAGACCAATCATTTGTGGATGGTTCAAAAGGATCAATTCTCCCAAATTGTGGAATTTTGAGCGAGGATAACTTCTTTGATTCTAATGGAGCTTGCTAGTTACAATCACTGGATGAGATAGTGCCGATTTGTTTTTAACTTGATTTCTTCTGTTCAATCCTGTTTTATCATCATCGCCAGTTTGTTGTAGGGTGGCTGAGTTGTACTATTAACGATAGAGTTGAACTGCAGACAGTTCTCGGGTGGAAATTTTAGGTTTATTTACAATATACTCAGCAGCAACTATACGTGTTCTTTCAACTCCAACTCTAACTCTACACTGACTACTGAGGTAGCCCGTGCTACTCTCCTATTGGTTACTACAGATCATGTGATCCTGCCTAACAAGTATTATTCTTAAAGGTACATTGCACACTAAATAAAGCATAATTACTACACTTTCAGACAGAGCTCGTCATTATTCTGCCATTAACACTCACTCTGGACCAACACTTTGTTTCTTTACTCCAAACAGTACCACTACTCCACACTCCAGGAGACACTATGACAGTAACATACTGGGAAGACCCAGATGACAGAATCCACATGTCAGTATTGTAACTCCTTAATGGATGGATTCAATCACATAAGACTTAGAAAGTCAACTTTCAAAGTATTTCTCGGGTTCAGAATGGTGAGGGAACATGAGCTCCATTAGGATGACAGGGCGTACTGAGGCATATTGGCTGATTATTTTTAAAACATTTTTTGGAAGGATCTGTTTTTTAATTGTTCTTTTTCACAATTCGGAAACAAGAGAAAAGCAGGTGATACCCAGATCAGCATCAAACACAGATGATTAATGATCAAACCAATATTAAATACAGGTGATTAATAATCTGATTATTGTTAAACAGGGGATTAATGTGATTTAAAATCACAAGCACATTAAACACTGGTAATTAATCAGATTATTCTTAAACAGGTGATTAATAATCATCTGTGTTTAATGTGAATCGCATGAATCATCTATTTAATATGAATATGATTATTAATCACTGTTTAATTTGAATCTGGTTATTAATTACCTGTGCTTAACTCTTTCGAGTTATCAACAGATCGCATGTAACTCTTTTGAGTACATTCACAGTTCTTGGTTTCCGGGAGTGGGACATGAACCCACAACCTTCTGATTCAAAGGCGAGGGTGCTATGAACTGAGCCACAGCTGACACCTCTTACCTATGCTTAATATGCATCGATCAATATTCATATTGATATGCACATTAATCAGATCCATACTAAACACAGGTACTTGATAATCAGATTCAAATTAAATGCAAATTACTAATAATCATATTTATATTGAACACAGGATTATTAATCACACCCATATTAAGGATGAAGAGTCACATCAATACTAAACAGTTGATAACAGATGTAATCAATAATCGTGCCCCTATTAAATGCAGCTCATTAATATTCATACATATTAAACACAATTAATTACACATTAAACTCGGTTGATTTACATTTGAATTTATATTAAACACAGATGATTAATAATCACTTGTATTTAGTGCGGTCATATGAGATATAGGTAAATATTAACATCATTAGCACAGATGATCAATAATCAGGTTAAACTTTAACCAGGTGATTAGACCAGATCTGTAATAAACACGGGCATCGGAGGAGGATGATGCGATCAACTGTGCCAAGGACGTCAGACAGGCCAAGGAGGGCGATTGGGAACAGTTCACTTTTGTCACAGTTGCTCAGAAGTCTGACAGAGTTGTTACAGCGCAGAAGGAGACTGTAATAAACTTGGGGCGGAATCTAGCCCTTGCCGGGCAGGCTTGGCAGTGGCAGTCGGGGGGTGGTCGGTAGAGCTGACCGCTGCCCGCGATCGAGGCTGGGTGGCGATTTCACCCCACGGGCCAATTAAGGCCCACTCAGTGTGAAGCACAAGCAGCAGGGCTCAGCGCTGTCTGTGGGGGGGTGGGGGTGGGGGCAGAGGGTAAGTGGGGCGAGTGCGAATTTCACACATGCGTGCGAGTGCACACTTGGAAATCTCCCTGAGGCCCAGTCGAATGTGCGTCAATGATCACAAGAAAAATGGTACCTAGAAATGGGCCTATGTCGTCTTACCCAGCATCGACTAGGGCGCTCCCACGGATACAGCGGGGCTGAAACAGGCAACTTCTGCTGTTGCTGGCACCGGAGACAGCGTTTACCATTTGTTCTATTTACTGCCTACACCTGGCCAGCAGGTGTGACTTAGTGCGAGCATCTTCATTTTTGAAACAGCAGGATGCGCAGTATGAGGCTCTGTCAATAGTGGTTCTCTTCCTTGCAAAGGGACAATGACTCTCGCTCCTCACAACAAGATACCATCTTGACAACTCAGTTCAGATTTACGAGCAGGTTTACAAACGGCTTTTAATTCTTCAGGGACTTGTGCATTTGACCATCCTTGTTATACCTGTTCTCGGGCTCTTGCTAAAATTGGATCCCAATGGTCCAATTCTTTATCTGTCTCACGCAGACTAGTGAGGAGTCCAGGAAATTCAACACAAGTGCAACCCCTTGAAGTACTGAAGCGCGTGTAATGCTATCTGGCAAAGGAGGACGACTGAGGGCTTCTGCATTTGCTACATGCACACCCAGACGGTGCATAAAAGTGTAGTCGTATGCCGACAAAATTAAAGCCCATCGTTGAATTCTAGCGGAAGCTATCAGTGGGATTGCCTTATCTTCACTGAACAAATACAGCAGTGGTTTGTCATCTGACACTGTGGTGAAGTGTCGGCTGTGCAAATATTGATGGAACTTCTTTTCTGTTATTACGATAGATAAGCCTTCTTTCTGAATTTGCGAGTAACCTTTCTCGGTTGCAGAAAGGGTTCTGGATACATATCCTATTGGTTTTTCAGATCCATCCTCCATCTTGTGTGACAATACTGCTCCCACTCTGTAGGCCGCTGCATCACAAGTTACTCTCAATTCCTTAGGTGTGTCACAGTGCACTAGCAGACACGATGAATGTAAAGCCTTCTTGACGCTTGTGAAGGCCTCCTCTTGCTGTGCCTTCCATGATCATCTGTGGTTCTTCTGCAATAATAAGTGTAAATCACTGCAGATAAATGAGGCAAGAACCGATCATAGTAAATTACCAAGCCCAAAACAGACTTTAGCCCAGTGATGTTTTGTAGGAGAGGGCTCTTCCTTGATTGGCCTGACTTTCTCTTCTAATGGATGCAACCCTTGGGCATCCACTCAATGACCCGAATACATGGTCGTTTGGAAAGTGCGCTTCTCTTTTTTCAAATGTACGCGAGCCTCCAAAAATCTCTTCAGTGCCTTTTCTAGGTTGGCTAAATGTTCTGCTTCCATGGATCTTGTGATCAGGTGGTATTCCAGGTACACTTTAACTCGGACAAGTCTTGTAGTGAGCTTTCCATGGTTCTTTGGAAAATCGCACAGGCAGATGACACACCGAAGGGTAGACATGTATCCTGGTACAGGCCCTTGTGCATGTTTATGGTGACATAGCGTTTTGATATATTGTCCAGCTCTAGCTGTTGGTATGCATGGCTCATGCCTAGTTTAGTGTAGGATCTTCCTCCTGTAAGTTTAGCGTACAGATCTTCAATCCTTGAGATTGGGTATTTGTCTAATTTTGCAGCCTTGTTCACTGTTAATTTATAATCTCCGCAGATGCGAATGGTTTGGTCTGGTTTCAGCACAGGGACTATGGGTGCTGCCCATTCTGAAAATTGGACTGGCTGGATTATTCCTAACTTCTCCAAATGACACAATTCCGCATCTACCTTCTCCCTTCGGGCGTAAGGCACAGGTCTTGGCTTAAAAAACCGGGATGTTGCTTCAGGGTCCACGTATATTTTAGCTGGTAGACCTTTGATTTTCCCCAACTCATCTTGAAATACTCGGTCGCACTTTTTCAGCAACTCTAGAATTCCCCCTGTCCTGACCCAAAACATTTCTGACCAGTTTAATTTGATTTCCTTTAACCAATCACAGCCCAGAAGGCTAAGTCCTTCTCCTGTTACAACAATTATTGGCAGCTGGGCTGTCTGTTGTCTGTATGGTACAGGTACAGAGGTGATGCCTTTCACCTGTTTTGCCTCTCCAGTTTATGTTTTTAACTGAGCTGTGCTTTTCTCCAAACTCAATGCCTGGGTACGTTCTCTGAGGTATTTAAAGATGTTCCTCCCACCACTGTGGTCGATGCTCCTGTGTCAACCTCCATGAGCAGAGGCTTTCCATTTACTTGAAGTGTAACAGCGATTGGTTCAGTTTTCCTGGCGTTCAGGTTGTGTAAGGAATAAACCTCAGCCTCAGTAACTTCTGGCTCTTCTACATTGTGCACTTCATGTAACTTGACCTGCTGCCTGAATGGCTGCCTTGATCTTGTCCTACATTGTTTAACAACATACCCTTTTTTTGTGACAGTGATGGCATTCTGCCTCTTTAAATCTGCAGGTTTTGGTTGCATGATTTCCCCCACAAGGGTAACACTTTAACCTCTGGATTATTGGTGAGCTGCTTCCAGTATTTATTTTTGTTTTTTTCAGCTGTGGGGACCGTGTCCCACTTCGCGGCAGCCTCCCTGATCTTTGCACCACACCCGGCGGCAGGTTCCCACCCTAACTGTAAACTGGCGCCATGCTGCACACTCTGCAGAGCCTGCGAGTCCCTCTCAGCCTCTCCATTGCTAGTGCTATCTCCCTGGCACGCTCCAGGTCTATCTCAACTTCTGCAAGCAAATGGCTCTGAATGGCATCGTTGGTTATGTCACAAACTAAATGATCTCGCAACACGTTGTTTAAAGTATCACTGAAGTCACAGTGCTCCATTAACTGTTTTAACTTCACAATGTACATTGCAATCGACTCACCGGGGCCCTTACTCGAGGCTTAAACTTGAATCTTTGCACGATCACCAAGGGTTTAGGCTGAAAATGTCCTTTCACGAGGTCGATTAGCTCGGTGAAGGATCTGGAATTTGTCGCATTTGGAACCATCAGACTACAAATTAAATTATACGTTTTGCTCCGCTGATACTTAAGGGAATTGCCTTCCGTTTCTCCTCCACCATTATTTCGTTAGCCAATAAGTAGAAACCTAGGTGCTCTATGTATTGACCCCAGCCCTCGATGGATGAGCCATATGGGTCTATTCTGCCAAAGTGAGGCACTGCTGGCGAGTCTACTTTTTTTCTCTTCCCTTAAAAATCGGAATACTCACAGTCACGAGGGGAGGTGCTGCATCAGTGCTATTTATCCTTGTAGCCAATTATAATAAACTTGGATTACCGGCCAGGTTTTCTTGTTAGAAACAGTAGATTTTACTTACAGACTCCTGATGAGGCTACATACTTGTTCCAAGACCAAGGCTAAAAAAGCTCCGCCCCAAAGATTCCCCACGCTTAGGGCTGATTCGTCTGTACAGTCACATGATCCCCGTAACAGTAAGAAAGGTTTAACTTGCCTGGATGAGCGCAACTCCAACAATATTCAAGAAGCTTGACACCTTCCAGTACAAACCAGACCGCTTGATTGGCATCCCTTCCACAAATATTCACTCCCTCCACCACCGACGCACAGTAGCAGCAGTGTGTAC
Source organism: Cetorhinus maximus (assembly GCF_964194155.1). Classification (NCBI taxonomy): domain Eukaryota; kingdom Metazoa; phylum Chordata; class Chondrichthyes; order Lamniformes; family Cetorhinidae; genus Cetorhinus; species Cetorhinus maximus. The sequence goes on along the minus strand of NC_135907.1, from coordinate 3,926,478 downwards.
CATCTACAAGATGCACTGCAGCAACTCACCAAGGCTCCTTCGACAGCAACTTCCAAAGTCATGACCACGACCATCTAGAAGGACAAGGGCAGCAGACACATGGGAACACCACCACCTGGAAGTTCCCCTCCAAATCACTCACCATCCTGACTTGGAAATATATCGCCGTCCCTTCACTGTCACTGGGTCAAAATCCTGGAACTCCCTCCCTAACAGCACTGTGGGTGTACCTACACCACATGGACTGCAGCGGTTCAAGAAGGCAGCTCACCACCACCTTCTCAAGGGCAATTAGGGATGGGCAATAAATGCTGGCCCAGCCAGCATCCTGTAAATGAACTAAAAAAAGCTCTGTCTCTTCTTCAGATATTAAATCATTCTTCTCTAATGACCTAGTACAATTAACTGAGATGACAGAAACACTCTAAATAGGGTTGTTGATTTATAATTACAACAAGACCACTTTGTTTAATATCAGAACAATGGGCTGAATTTTCCCCCCATCGCGGGGGGGGGGGGGGGGGGGGGGGTGGTGGGGGGGTTGTTGATGGGCGGGCGCGTACAGACGCGCTTCCAATCGGCACCCCTGATTGGGGGCGCGCCGCCATTTTATGTGGGTGGGCCAATTAAGGCCCGCCCAGCGTGACGTCCGCACAGAAGCGCTGCTCCCTGTGCAGGTGGGGGGGGATTCCCAAACCCGAGAGTGCACCCTTTCGCGCATGCGCATGAAAGAGTGCACTCATCTCCCTGAGGCTAAGTGCTGCCTCAGGGAGATCGGCTCTAAATGCAAAAAAGACAAAAATAGAAAAATAAAATTTCCCTTACATGTCCCCTCATGTGACATGAGTTGGAACATGTCCATCATTTTTACAAAACCTTTATTTAAATTTTTTAAAACCTACATGAAACCTCATCCCGCCCGTGGATGAGGTTTCATGTTTTTTCTAGTTCCCGCCGGGGCTCTTGGCCTGCCCGCCAGCCATAAGTTTGGACGGGCAGGTCCTTTAATTACTTAATTGACCCTGTGAATGGCCTCAATTAGCCATTGACAGGTCGGCGGGCTCGCAGCTGATTTTGCTGTGCCCCTGCCTTCCTGAAAATTTAAATGGGGCGCGGTGATGTCAGGAGTTCCACCCGACATCACCGCGCATCATTTTACACGTCGGCGAGCAGGCCCCACCCCCACTCGCCAATGCGTCAAACCCTGCCCAATATGTTTAAAAGCCCCAATTTACAAATTCTACCCTTATCTTATGAAGAACACATTTCCTGTTTTCTTATAGGCTGCAGTGTGAAATTTGTCAACATGCATCATGAAGATGCCTTGAAGTTTTCCTTTATGATTTTTTTACCTTGATTCTTTCATGGGTTGTGAGTGTCGCTGGCAAGGCCAGCATTTGTTGCCCCTCCCTAATTGCCCTGAGGGGCTTGCTAGGCCTTTGCAGGGGGCAGTTAAGAGTCAACCACGTTGCTGTGGGTCTGGAGTCACATGTAGACTGGGTAAGGATGGCAGATTTCCTTCCCTAAAGGGCATTAGTGAGCCAGATGGGTTTTTATGACAATTGATGATAGTTTCTTAAAAGCAAAATACTGTGGATGCTGGAAATCTGACATAAAAACAGAAAATGCTGGAAAAACCTCAATGGTTCTGGCAGCATCTGTGGAGATAGAAACAGAGTAAATGTTTCAAGACCATATGACTCTTTTTCAGAGAAGATAGTTTGATGTTCGTGATACTGAGATTAACTTCACACCCCAGATTTATATTAATTGAATTCAAATTCCACCAACTGCCCTGGTTGGGATTTGAACCAGTGCCCCCCAGAGCATTAGACTGGGCCTCTGGATTACTAGCCCAGTGACATTGTCTCTATGCCAGCATCTCCACTACAATGCCAGGTAAACATTGTGGAACCTGTGGGAATGCGGGGTTGAGGTTACAGTCAGATCAGCCATGATCTTATTGAATGGTGCAGCAGGATCGAGGGGCCGAGTGGCCTACTCCTGCTCCTAATTCATATGTCCGTATGAACACATCCTTTTTTCGGCAAAACAGGTCTCACTTTAAAAAATGTCACATCCTGGAAGCTCACTCAGGTCCTAGGCATTGTTTGTTTATTTCCTGTCTCCATCTGCTGCTTCTTTGGGTGTCTTCAAACTCACTCCTCTGAACAATATCACTCTGCAGAAATGCACATTTTATGTCAATTCATCTACACTGCCATGAATATGTGGCCAAAGAGCTAAAACAATTTTTTAAGATTACTTTTCCAGCTGTGGGAGAGTCCAGTCTAACATCTGTATCACTTCAAAACCCTGAGCAACTAATCTCGCTTTAATCTTACAAATTCCATCTGCAAGGGCCTTTTCAGTGTAAATCCACCTACAGTTGTGGCATCATTTACAACACAAAAGGAGGCCATTTGGCCCATCGGTCACATCCATTGCCCCATTTGATCCCTGTAGCCATGCCAGAGCAATCCCAACTTCTCCAACCTAACCTTGGAGCTAAAAACCCCCTATCCCTGGAACCATTCTGGTTAATCTCCTCTGCACCCTCTCAAGGACCCTCACACCCTTCCCAAAGTGTGGTGACCAGGACTGGATGCAACGCTCTAATCGGGGTCTAACCAGAGCTTTATAAAGGTTCGGCATAATTTCTCTGCTTTTGTGCTCATTGCCTCTATTTATGAAGCCCAAGATCCCATATGATTTGCTCATAATATGTCCTGGAACCTTCAGAGATTCAGATGTACCTGAACTCCCGATCCCTCCGTCCCTGCACACTCTAGAATTGTCATTAAGGCTCTACTGTCTCTCCCTATCCCTTCTGTCAAAATGCATCACCTCTCACTTCCCCGTATTAAACTCCATTTGCCACATGTCTGCCCATTCTGCTGGCCTATGTCTTGTTGCAAAGGATTTGTACCATCCTCACTGTTTGCCACTCCTCCAAGTTTGGTATCATCGGCAAATTTTGAAACTTTGTTCCAGGGTCCAAGTCATTTATATGAAGCAAAAAAAGCAGTGGTCCCAGCACAGGCACTTGGGGGACATTTTTAAAAATTCATTCATGGGGCTTGGGCATTGCTGGCTAGGCCAGCGTTTATTGCCCATCCCTAATTGCCCTTGAGAAGGTGGTGGTGAGCTGCCTTCTTTAACGTCCGCAGTCCATGTGGTGTAGGTACACCCACAGTGCTGTTAGGGAGGGAGTTCCAGGATTTTGACCCAGCGACAGTGAAGGAACGGCGATATATTTCCAAGTCAGGATGGTGAGTGACTTGGAGGGGAACTTCCAGGTGGTGGTGTTCCCATGTGTCTGCTGCCCTTGTCCTTCTAGATGGTAATGTTCATGGGTTTGGAAGGCACTGTCTAAGGAACCTTGGTGAGTTTCTGCAGTGCATCTTGTAGATGGTACACACACTGCTGCTAATGTGTGTCAGTGGTGGAGGAAGTGAATGTGGATGGGGTTACAATCAAACACGCTGCTTTGTTCTGGATGGTGTCGAGCCTGTTGAGTGTTGTGAGAGTGCACTCGTCCAGGCAAGTGGGGAGTATTCCATCACACTCCTGACTTGTGCCTTGTAGATGGTGGACAGGCTTTGAGGAGTCAGGAGGTGAGTTACTTGCTGCAGAATTCTCAGCCTCTGACCTGCTCTTGTAACCTCAGTATTTATATGGCTAGTCTAGCTCACTTTCTGGTGAATGGTAACAACCAGGATGTAGATTGTAGATTGAATGTAGAGATGGTGGTATATTGGTGATGTTATTGGACTTGTAATCTAGCAGCCCAGCCTATTGGTCTGGGAATACAGGTTCAAACCCCACAACAGCAGCTAGTGGAATTTCAATGCAATAAATAACATTCTAGAATATAAAGCTCATCTTAGTAATGGTGACCTTGAAACTATAATTGATTCTGTAAAAACCCATCTGGTTCACTAATGCCCTTTAGGGAAGGAAATCTGCTGTCCTTACCTGGTCTGGGCCTACATGTGACTCCAGACCCACAGCAATGTGGTTGACTCTTAACTGCCCCCTGAAATGGCTGAGCAAACCACTCAGTTCAAGGGCAATTAGGGATGGGCAATAAATGCTGGGCCTTGTCAGTGACACTCACATCCCATAAAATAATAAGCAATTTTTAAAAAAAATTCAGTGATGATAACAAGTTGGATTTTATGTTTGCAAGTTGAGAGTGCTGTGCGCGTGTTAACTGTGGCCTGATGATGTCGGGTCACGAACCTGAAGGCAACGCGCTGGTTTTCCACGATACGGAATGTGGGCAGACACCGAAATCAGCGGCACCCTTCCCCCGCCATCTAAAAAAAACCATTAACGGGCAATGGAGCCGGTTAACAAGCCAATTGGCATGAACATTATGTTATCCATGCCATGATGCAGTTGGCACCGGTGGGCGAGGATGGGGCGCTCTCTGTTTCACCATCTGAGGTGAAAAGGAGGGGAAGGAAGAGGGGGTACATCCTTTTGGGAGACTCCTTGTGCATACTGGGGGCAAACCCGCCCCCCCTCCACCCCAGATGATACCGCCCCTTTGTGCTTCCCTGCCTGGCCTCCAAAACTCATGCCCCCACCACCCCCCCACTCACTCCTGCCCCCACCACCACCTTGGGTGCCCGATTCCCCCTTCCATCCAAAAATCTCAGCCTTCCCCAGGTCTGGGTCCTTCGGCGTCCATTGCTCTCTTCCTTGTGGAGTTGCTTGCAGTCCCAGCAGTGCCCACTGCTGAGCGCTGGCGCTGCTGAGACAGCTGGAGTTGCCAGCCAGTCAGATTCGCAGCAGCCTTTGAAGGCTGGATATCCTCCCACTGAGGGGCAGAAGTCCCGCTCTCTGCTTGTTTAGGCCACATCATCGCTGCAGGGCAGCACATTTTTAAGCCGGTTGGTTTGTTTTTATAATGGCCGAGGCAAGCGATACCCAACCACAAACCCCACTTAAAATTCACCCCAATATCATTGAATGTCAAGGGGCGATGGTTGGATTCTCTCTTGTTGGAGATGGTCATTGCCTGGCACTTGTGTGGCCCGAATGTTACTTGCCACTTGTCAGCCCAAGCCTGGATATTGTCCAGGTCTTGCTGCATTTGGACATGGACTGCTTCAGTATCTGAGGAGTCGCGAATGGTGCTGAACATTGTGCAATCATCAGCGAACATCCCCACTCCTGACCCTATGATGGAAGAAAGGTCATTGATGAAGCAGCTGAAGATGGTTGTGCCGAGGACACTACCCTGAGGAACTCCTGCAGTGATGTCCTGGAGCTGAGATAATTGGCTTTCAACAACCAGAACCATTAACCTTTATGTGAGGAATGGTTCCAACCCGTGGAGAGTTCTCCCCCTGATTCCCACTCACTACCTGTTGGCACACTGGATCTAAACGCTACCTTGATGTCAAGAGCAGTCACTCCAACCTCAACCTTGGAGTTCAGCTCTTTTGTCCATGTTTGAACCAAGGCTGTAATAAGGTCAGGAGCTGTGTGGCCCTGGTGGAACCCAAACTGAGTAATGAGCGGGTTATTGCTGAGTAAGTGCCACTTGATACCACTGTTGAGGACACCTTCCATCGCTTTGCTGTTTGGAGGTCTTTCACTCCAATTTGCCAGTCCATAGGCCTCACTTCTTAGCCATCATCCTGAATATTCAATCTATATTCAAAGTTACCAGTAGATTTTCTTGCATGTCCCACCATCATTGCATTCCTCTATTTTTCTTTTCCTTGGTAGTAGGGCACAGCATTACATACCTTGCCGCCAAACTACTAACCCTGTGTTCCAGCTGACTCTCTCTATTCTCTTTAGAGCAAACAATAACAAATTAACTCATTAACAACCCCTTAAAGGAGCACTATAACCAAAACAAAACTACAAAGGAAACTTATCAAATTAAAATAACATTACCGAGGCTGGTGATGCATTCCAGCTCTTTGCACTCTCTTTGAAACCAATAAAACAAAATAAACTATTTAAACCGACAGCCCCTAGACTCTCTTTATACTCTGTTGAGAATCAGTGAAAATAAATTCATCGACAAATTAATTAATTAGCTAATTGACAGCTCCTTAAAGGGGCAGTGTAACAAAAAGCACAACTTTACAGGAAACTAGCAATTATATTTTTGATAAATGTTAGGACTGTAGCTTTAAGAATAATCCTGTGTTGTAGGGTCACGTGATCTGTGTAAACCAATGAGTTAGCAGTTCGGGGAACCTCTAGGGGATAGGAGTTCTTTAGTTATGGAGTTAGATGCACACATGTAGCTGCTGCTGCTGTCTGGTAAATAAAGCTCAAAGTTTCCACCAAAAAGAGTTGCCTGGAAAATCAATTCTATAACAAACTGGCGATGAGGATAAATCAGATCTGGTGCTGTTCCTCGCCCAGCGATTGTGAGTATCTAAGTTCATTAAAAAGAAAGGAAGATATACTCATCCGAGATGCCACAGTTTTGCAGAATTGATCCTTTTGAACCAGCCACAGATGACTGGTCTCAATATATAGAACATCTTGCATTCTACTTTCAAGCCAACAAAATCACAGGGGAGGAAAAGAGGAGAGCGATTCCCCTGAGTATTTGTGGGAGCAAAACCTACAGTTTACTTCTAAGCTTGGCGGCCCCAGTGCCCCTGATTTGAAGACCTTCAGTGAATTAGTAGATCTCGTTAGGGGATATTTTCAACCTAAGCCCTCGGGCACAATGCAGAGGTTCAGGCTCAATTCACGGAATAGAGCCCCAGGGGGAGACCATTGATACCCATGTGGAGAAATTAAAACAACGAACAGAATATTGTGATTTCGGTGAAACCGTGAATGATATACTCAGGGATCGTTTGGTCTGTCGGGTGCAAGAGGATGCTATTCAGCGAAGATTGCTGGCTGAAGTGGATCTTGATTTTCGAAATAGCGTTTGCGATGGAAAGCGCTGTAAGGGATTCACAGGCGATTCAAGCTGTGCAAAATGGCGTCGTTTTCCTAGTTGGGCGGGAACGGCCAGCCGGAAGTGGCGCAAAAAGCCGGGACTTCACTGCGAAGTGGAAAACAGCTTAGCAGCAAAGTTGAAAACTGGTTTTTATCGATGCGGTAACAATCACACCCCTAACGATTGGCAATTTAAAAAGGTGGAGTGTTATTTTTGTCACAAAAGTGGACAGATATTGAAACATTGCAAAGCAAGATTAAAAAATACTTCCAGGCAACAAAAGAAATCCAATGAAGTATCTAGTGCGGAAGAACCAGAAACAACCAATTCTGAAATTTATTCCTTATTCAACGTGAAACTTGGGAAGACGGAGCCAATTACTGTCACAGTGCAAGTGAATGATAAACCCTTAAAAATAGAAGCAGACACTGGTGTTTCTACCACTGCAGTAGGAGAACGCACTTTCAGATATTTAAATAAAGGTGCTCGACAATTAAATTCGGAACAAGCCTCTGCCAAGTTGGAAACGTACACAGGCGAAGAAATCCAGGTATCACCAGAGTAACTGTTTATTATAGACACCAAACCGTACAACTACCAGTGATGGTGGTGGAAGGTGAAGGACCAAGGCTTCTAGGTCATGATTGGTTGAAAGAGATTAAATTAAACTGGTCTGAAATCTTCCAGTTGTGAGCAGAGGGACTGCCAGAGCTGCTGAAAAAAAATGACAGCGTCTTCAAAGATGAACTGGAAAAATCCAAGGCCGACAGACCAAGATTTACATAAACCCAGAAGCAACTCTTCGTTTCTTGAAAGCAAGACCGGTGCCATACGCCCTGAGAGAGAAGTTGACGTTGAGTTGAACTGGCTAGAGAGGTTGGGTGTCATAAAAGCCGTTCAGTTCTCAGAGCAGGCAGCACCCATTGTCCCTGTCCTAAAACCGAATCAGACCATCCGGACCTGTGGGGACTATAAGCTAATGGTCAACAGAGCAGTCAAACTGGACATGTACCTTATTCCCAAGGTTGAAGACCTCGATGCCAAACCAGCAGGAGGGACAACATATACAAAGCTTGACATCAGTTGCGAATATTAGCAACTGGAACTGAATGATGCCTCCCAAGAATTTGTGACCATAAACACCCACAAAGTGTTATACGAATACACACGCCTGCCCTTCGGTGTTTCTTCGGCCTGTGCCATTTTTCAGAGGAAGATGGAGAGATTGTTACAAGGACTACCTCAAGTTGTGGTCTATCTGGATGATGTACTAATAACTGGATTCATGGAAATGGAACACTTGGCTAATCTAGAGGAAGTCCTGAAATGATTTTTAGAAGGAGGAGAAGAAGGAAAAATGCACTTTTCAGGCAAATGAAGTCATTTATTTGGGACACCGGGTAGATGCCCAAGGTAGAGCCACAAGGATCAGTCCTAGGGCCTCAATTATTTACTATCTATGTTAATGACTTGGAGGAGGAGGCAGAGTGTAATGTATCCAAATTTGCTGATGATACAACAATAGGTGGGAGGGCATGTTGTGATGAGGGCATAAGGAATCTGCAAGGGAGTATAGACAGGTTGAGTGAGTGGGCAAATACTTGGCAGATGGAGTTAATGTAGGAAAGTGTGAAGTCATGCATTTTGGTAGGAAGAATCAAAAGGCAGGCTATTATTTAAATGGAGAGAGACTCCAAAAAAGCGCAGCACAGAGGGATCTGGGTGTTCTTGTGCATGAAACACAAAAAGTTAGCATGCAGGTACAGCAAGTAATTAAGAAGGCAAATGGAATTTTGGCCTGTATTGCTAGGGGGTTGGAGTTTAAAATAGGGAAGTCTTGTTACAGCTGTACAGGGTGTTGGTGTGGCCGCACCTGGAGTACTGGGTACAGTTTTGGTCCCTGTATTTAAGAAAGGATATACTGGCATTGGAGGCAGTTCAAAAGAGATTCACTAGGCTGATTCCTGGGATGAAGGGATTGACTTATCAAGAATGGCTAAACAGGTTAGGCCTTTATTCATTGGAGTTTAGAAGAATGAGGGGTGATCTTATTGAAAAGTACAAGATTCAGAGGGGGCTTGACAGGGTAGAGGTTGAGAAGATGCTTCCACTAGTGGGGGAATCTCGAACTAGGGAACATAGTTACAGATTTAAAGCTGAGATGTGAAGGAATTTCTTCTCTCGGAGGGTAGTGAATGTCTGGAATTCTCTACCCCAGAGAATTGTGGAGGCTAGATTACTGAAAGTATTTAAAGAGGAGGTAGATAGATTTTCGAAATATTGGGGAGTTGAGGGCTATGAAGAGCTGGCACGAAAGAGGAACTGAGGCCTGGGCAGATCATCCATGATCTTATTGAATGGAGGGGCTGAATGGTCATCTTCTGCTCCTATTTCTTATGTTCTTATGGTTAAACCCAGTTGAAGAGAAGGTTAAAGCAATCAGAGAGGCACCTGCACCTAAGAACATCTCTGAACTTAAATCATTTTTAGGGATGGTAAATTATTATGGCTGATTTCTACCAAATTTATCAATGGTTCTAGCCCCTCTATATTCACTGCTAAAGAGAAACCAATGTTGGGTTTAGGAGTCACCCCAAGAAGAAGACTTCATGAACGTAAAGAAGCTCTTGCACTCTTCAAATTTGTTAGTGCACTACGACCCGACAAAGGGATTGGTGCTGACCTGCGATGCGTCCCCCTATGGAGTGGGAGCGGTACTATCTCACAGGATGGACGATGGTACAGAGAGGCCGAGAGGCTATGTATCCAGGACACTTACCACAGCTGAAAAATTCTCAGATCGAAAAGGAAGATCTGTCAATTATTTTTGGCATAAAAAATTCCACCAATACATGCATGGGCGACACTTCACGATAGTATCAGACCACAAACCATTTTTGGGTCTGTTTAGCGAGGAAAAGGCTATCCCTCCCATAGCTTCACAAATACAAAGATGGGCCCTAATTTTAGCGGCATATAAATACACCTTTGTGCATAGACCATGGATTCACATAGCCAGTGCCGATGCCCTAAGTCACCTTCCTTTGCAAGAGAACAATGACCATGTCCCAATTCCCCAAGAGCTCGTGCTAGTGATGAATTTCCTGGATTCCTCACCAGTCTGTGCCAGGCAGATAAGAAACTGGGCAAATCGTGATCCAATCCTGTCTCGAGTGAGAGACCAAGTGTTACATGGATGGGCCCAGGATCCAGTCTTTAATGAATTGAAGCCATTTTGGGTAGTTCTGGGATTCATTCCGCCATTATTGTTGTTTCAATTCCGTCTCCTGCTGTAATAGCCGGATCTGCAGAAGGTGTTTTCATCCTCATTCTTTCAGCCTTTAATCCTTCCATTGTATTGACACCTGCGCCTGGTATCTGGGCTACTTTAAAATCTAGTAATCACTGAGTCTTTTATTCTTCATTTCATGGCCGAATAGCTCATTTGATCCATTAAGCTGAAGGAAATGGCCATTCACCAGGGAACATATGAACAAGGAGCAGGAGTAGGCCATTCAGCCCCTCAAGCCTGCTCCGCCATTTAATACGATCATATCTGATTGATAGTAACCTGAAATCTGCATCCCACCTCCTCCAATAACCTATCACCCCCTTGCTTACCAAGAATCTATCTACCTCTGTCTTAAAAATATTCAAAGACTCTGCTTCCACCGCCCTTTCAGGAAGAGAGTTCCAAAGACTCATGACCTTCAGAGAGAAACAATTTCGCCTCATCTCTATTTTAAATGGACGACTCCTTATCTTTAAACAGTGGCCCATAGCTCTAGATTTTTCCACAAGAGGAAACATCTTCTCCACATCCACCCTGCCAAGACCCCTCAGGAGTTTTTTTTAATGCAGCAGACATCTGGTCCAACAGATGTTGTCTCCCTGTCTGAGAACCTAATACCAGTTGGAGCCTTCTGACTTGAGGCACCTTATCACAATCCAGCAATTCACACACTCATACTGGTGTAGGATCGCCAACATGAATTTTGTCAATCTGTTAAAATCCATGATATATTCTTCCATGGAATGTCTGTCTTCTGAAACCTATCAAATTTTGATCATGCCTCATGTTACATAGATCTAAAGTCAGATAGTGAAGTCTCAATCTAGACACAAATCCTATTCTTTCTATCTCCTTTATTTACAGAATGCAGCATTTCATATATCTGCCTTCTACCTACCAGCCCCGTGTCCCAGCGGTCTCTCTTTATAAGTGCTCTAGGTACTTTGAAAATACTTTACTTCTAATTTTGGCCGTACTTTGTTTTCTCCCCAGTAAAGTAGTAGCCCGTGTTCATATTTCCATCTCATTCTCTGTTGTCCATATGGTTCAGATACCAAGGGCATCTGAGGGCAATCATACCCTGACAATTTACACTTGCTTTCTGCTATTTCCTGCTAGGACTGCAATTTTTCTTTCTGATATAAAACGATAGTTTCCAATCTTCACTTTATGCAACCACACTCTGCTACCATGTTACACTGTAGATAGACAGGTGACGAAGGATAGATCTGGAGCCTAGTCTTTACACATGAATAAGATTTTATTTATGGAAACACACATTTCTAAACATACACCTCCAAACCCAAACAAGCACAGTTTCAATCTCCTCCTATATATAGGAACACAAGTGAATCCCAGTTAATGCCCATTACCTGAATACTATAAGACCATAAGACCATAAGATATAGCAGCAGAAATTAGGCCATTCGGCCCATCGAGTCTGCTCCGCCATTCAATCATGTCTGATAAGTTTCTCAACCCCATTTTCCCGCCTTCTGCCCGTAACCTTTGATCCCCTTACCAATCAAGAACCTATCTATCTAATTAAACACCAAATGAATATACAATTAACCGAGAACAAACAACAACTTGAAAACTAAAGTCCTATTTCTTCACATGGCCGAGACAAAATATCAACCCTCCCCTTTAATATTTACTCCCTTTAAGCACGACCAACCTCGGAGAAACCCTGTTGAAATTCAAACTTCTCTCAGTCATTTTATTTTTGACTTGTTGGTACTAGACTAGCTTATCTGTCCTCTGGAAGTGAAATTTTGCTTTATGATTTTAAAAATTCAATGCAATGTGGAAAATCCAAGGACAACATTTTGACAAAGGTATGATTTTCTTCTTTTCAAAACTTTTATTTGTTGTCGTGCCCCAGAATATTAGCAACTTTCAGTCAATACAACCAGGACACAATGAGGCTATTAAAATGGCTGCTGCAAATCATGTGACCTTTGGCCTTTGAGTTACAGACAGTACCACGTCTCAAGCAAATAGCTAATTAAATATAAACATTCACAGCCATCTGGGGAATTCACACATCTCTTTATTCAAGGATGGGACAACACAAAAGAACTTTCCAGACTAATGTGTTTCAATGCCTTTCCCTGGAATCAATCAAAAAGGATATTACCAGGTTAAGTGGAACATTCAAGAACAAAGATATTGACTGTCTCAAGCCCACAGAGGTGTTAACCCACAACACAGGTTGTGGAATCAACATAAACACCTCCCCTTATTTGGAAAAGGACTTGAACTTGTGGAAAATCACAAGGTAAGGCTGTCATTTTTTAATCTGCTTTTAAAAAATCAGCTAAGAGCTGTTTGCAGGAGGTTCCATCAAACCAACAATTCGGTGATCAGAAAGCCAGGCCACAAGCTAATTGCAAGTCACCAAGCAGCCAAGGTGGTTAACAGCAGTACCCTGAAAGTGGGAGATCCCACCAGAGAGAAGGACGCTCCCAACCTGTTCCAACTTCACCTATGAACCAGTCTCCTAAAAATTTGACTACAAGAAACCTCACAGCCTGTTGAGAAACTTTGGCTGTATAAGACCCTTACTTAATGGGAGACTTAATTCCAGGGAAGTGTGGGAGGATAAATAACCACCTTTGTTTTAAACTCACAAAAGCTTGATGCTGACATTATTTAATTGGGATCCACACTTTGAGGGTAAGAAAACACACTCTTTTTCCATACACCACACAGGGCAGGATTTTTCAGTCGGCCTGCGGGATCAGGCCCAACACGCCGATGCATAAAATGACGCGCGATGACTTCGTGGCGTGCGTCCCGACATCATCGCGCTGTCTCACGATGTTTCATCCGGCCGGCACACGCCGGAATCGGCGGCACACCCGCTGATATGTAAACGGCCTATTAAAGCCATTAAGGAACTGATTCAGGTCAATGTTAACGCTGCCCGTCCAACCTTAAGGTTGGCAGTCAGGCGAAAAGGCCAAGTGGCCTTTGTGTTTTTCAGGAAACCTCATCCACGAGCGGGATGAGGTTTCCCAAAGCTCTTATTAATTCAATTTTAAAATTTTCATAAATATTAAAACGTGTCCCAGCTCATGTGACACAGTCACATGTTTAAATACATTTTTAAACCTTTTATTCATTATTTACAATAGTGATTCAATCTCCCTGAAGCAGCTCCGTGCCTCAGGGAGATTGAAGTGATCTTTCATGCTCGTGTGCGAAAGGGCATTGGCCCCGACTCTCCCTCCTCCCCCCGCCCGCACAGCTTGTGCTGCGCGCTATGGCTCGTGTCTTACGCCAGGTGGGCCTTCATTGGCCCGCCTGTGTAAAATGGCGGGGCGGAGTTGATCGCGGGCGGCGATTGGCTCCACGAATGCCCCTGCCTACTCCCGCTGAGCCTGCCCGTGCCATAGTGATCGCAGGCTGTAAGGAAACATGCACGTCCTGTCCGTGACATTAAGGTTTTAAAAGCGCAAAATCCTGGGGGTAATAATGTAATATAAAGAAAACCTGGTGTTTGTGTGGTCCCTTGCTTGACCTCAGGACGTCCCAAAGCATTTTCCAGCCAGTGGGGTACGCGTCTAGAATCGTGGTCACCAATTCACACGCAAGCAACAATGTGATGACCAGATAATCTCTTTTATGCTGTTGATTGAGGGATAAATATTGGCCAGGACACCTAGGAGAGCTCTCCTGCCCTTCTACAAAAATAGTGCTCTGGGATCTGTCGCGTCCACCTGAAAGGGCAGGCTTTAACTTATTGTCACATCCGAAAGATGGCACTTCTAACAGTGTAGCACCCCACCAACGTTACACTGGAGTGTCAGCCTTGATCTTGTTTTCAAGGCCATGGAATGAAACTTGAACCCACGGCCTTCTGACTGGGGTGAGAGTGAGATCCACCAAGCCACCAACCAACACTCCCGGACAGGAGGTCAACGACAAAAAACTGGTTTAATGACCTCACCAGGTGAGTGAAGGTTTGAGTGGCTGTGCAGAAGCTGAGATAATCCTGGGGGTGTGACTCACGTCTATAACCACACACTATAATGGAAGAAATTAAATTAGACAGTTATTACACACAAGGAGCCCTTAGCTCCACCACTAACCCCCAACAAAACTACCCCCCCCCCGCACCACCCCCAACAACTACAGATCACCTATCCTACCATTGCAAAACTTCAGATCACATTTCATCCAGTATTTCAGTGCGAGGATTGCTGACTGTAGACAGAGTTCCAGTGTCTGGAGATTATATTTCTGGGACAGAATCCTGCAGCTGACTTAGGCAGCTGTTCCATTTATTCAATGAGCTGTTTCCGTCATAAACAATTATTCTCTGGTCTTGGGATGACTCTTAGCACACAGGAAACGATTATTATTACTCCCAGTCCAGAAACCCACTGCCCGAGGAGATGCCTGGGAAAGCTGGGTGAGGTGAAGGGAGCAGATCCGGACTCACGACAGGACATCCCTCAGTCTCAGTTGTAAGATTCCATATCACACAGATGCCGGGACTTTCCGGCCCCATCATGGTGGGACCCACCGTTGGAAATTCGGTGTCCCAGTCAGAAGTCCACTGACTTTCAGCATGGCCGGAAAGTTCCGCCCAGAATTACCAGCACAGGAACAGGCCATTCAGCCCAGTTGGACTATGCCAGTCTTTATGCTCCACATGAGCCTCCTCCCATCCTACTTCACCTCACCCTGTCAGCATAACCTTCCCTTTTTCCCTCCTGTGTTTATCTAGTTTCCCCTTAAACTCTGCCATTCACCCAACTACTCCTTGTGGTAGCGAGTTTCATATTCTCAACACTCTTTCAGTAAAGGAGTTTCTTTATTCCCAGCCTATTGGACTTATTATAAACAGTGTCCTACTCCTATTGGAGGTCCTGTGGTGCAATGGGTAGTGTCACTGCCTCTGAGGCAGGAGTTCCTGGATCAAGCCCCACTCCAGGACTTGAAGGCCAAGGATGATGCATTCATCGTGCAGCCAAGCAGATTGAGTATCAAGTCCTTGACTCTTCTGCCAATGGGAATAGCTTCTTCCTACCTGACCTGTCATCATTTTAAATAGCTCCATCAAGTCTCCTCTCAACCTCTTTTCTCCAAGGAGAATAGCCCCAGCTTCTTCAAACTTGCCACATAACTGAAGTTCCTCTTCCCCGGAAAGATTCTGGTAAACCTTTTCTGCACCCTCTCTAAAGCCTTCATATTCTTCCTAAAGTGCGGTGCCTGCAGTTGGACACACTGCTCCAGCTGAGGTTGAACCAGAGTTTTATAAAGGTTCATGATAACTTCTTTGTTTTTGTATCTGTGGGCGGAATCATCCCAGATTTGCACTAAGTGGAGTAGCGGGTGGGTAAAAAGATGTTTTACCCACAGGCCACAATGGCAGCTTTTCACACCGCATCGTCCCAAACGCACCGCTCTGATCATGCATTCCTGGCAAACACGGCGTTTCCATGGTGGGCGGGCTCTCTTTCCCCCGCCATGTCTGTTATCACCTCGCCGTGTCATCACGCCGGCCGCCATGTTTAAAGTCGAGCTGCGCGCACCCCTCTCAGAGCTTCCAGCCCAGGGCTGCTGCACTGAAGACATGGCCCCGAAAGGCAAGAAGACTGCAGCCCCCAGGTTCAATGACGTGTCCCTCGAACGCCTTTTGGACGCAGTGGAGGTTCGCCGTGATGTCCTCTACCCCAACTCTGGCTGCAGGATGGGCAGCAACCTCACTAACCCGGCGTGGGAGGCGATGGCAGCGGTGGTCAGTGCCAATGCCCTGCAAGAGAGGACAGTCACCCAGTGCCACAAGAGGATGAATGATCTCTTCCGTTATGCCAGGGTAAGTCACTCTTCTCATCCCTCTCAACTCACACACTCACAAACCCATCACACACCCACAGGGCCCTCACCTACTGCCAGTGCAACGGACATCACCATTCACTCTCTCACATTCACCATCATTGTCCTCATCCTGTCCATGGGACCACTCACCACCCACACAGGCCAGACACACTTATCATCTGGCCTGGCAAGTGTCCTGCTTACACTTTTTCCATCTCTATCCATGCAGGACAAGCTGGCACACAACAACAGGGAGAGGTCACAGGCTGGTGGAGGAATGTCTGAAATCAAGGTCCTCACTGACTTTGAAAACAGAGCCATCCAGCTGGCCGGCGATGATCTGGACCGTTCCTGTGCTGACGGTGAGGTCGGCGCTGCTCTACCAAGTGAGGATCCAGCAGTGCAACATTCATCAGACAACCACACTGTGAGTGATGTGTCCTGTTTCACAGGCCACTGCCATGCACTAATTATCTCCCCTTTCGCAGGCACATCTCGGAGATAACCAAGGGAGTTCATGGCCCAGGGCCTCCAATCAGGCCCTGTGGAAACCTCGGAAGAGGAATCTGGAGGCACCCTCCCTGAAGTCCCGTCACAGCCTCACCCACACCCTCCACCAGCGCAGAGACACACACCTTGGAGGGACATAGCATTAGAGTAGCCTCGGGATCACAATCTGGTGAGCACATCGCACTGTCTGATCCACAGCAGGTGGACGCAGGGACTTCCCAGGTCCCCGGTACTCGGAGGGCTGCTGGAGGCCAGAACGTTGCTGAGTCTGAGTCAGATGAGGAGCCTCTGGACTCGGTCATGTCACAGTTGCTGGAGCTGCAAAGACAAACTCGGGAACATCAGGAAGGGATGTCCGCTGCACTCCTCAGGTTGTAAGGCACGATGGAGGAGTCCGTCTGCCTTCACTCTGAGGTGACAGCACTGGCATTGCAACGCACCGAGGTCAACACTGGTAGGATGGCGGCTGCCAAGGAGACCTTGGTCCAGGACTTCGCTCCTGCACTGCCTCATGGGCTCAACTCCATCACTGATGCCATAGTCGGCCCCCAAGAGTGTGTATATGAGAGGGGTGCCAGGCAACTCGATCTCACTCCAGCTTCCCCTTCTCCTCAAGGAGTCAGCCAGGGGCCCTCGGGCACCCAGAGGGAGGAGGATCAGCAGGTGCAAACCCCTGGACCATCCATCCCTGTGTCTCCGGGAGTGTCCGGCCCATCCGAATCCCCTCTTCCTGTGACCTCAGCAGCTCCAGTTCCACAGGCCGAGGGGGGGCTACTGCCACACAGCAGGACCCCGAAAGCAGGCCAGGACCCTCCAGGTCTCAGCCCTCCAAAGGGTGCACACCGAGGTCACCACAGACAGGGCGTCGCAGTCAGCAGGCTGCCTTCACCTCCACTGTGGGTGACCGGGGAGCAACAAGATATAGCAGCAAGGTTAGGAAGGTTAAGAAGATGTAGTTGCACAGTCTGGGCATGAGTGTTAATCACAGATACATAATGGTCACTATTGTAAATAAACTCCCAAGAATGTCTCCCTGTCCATGGCTCCTTGTTCTGATGAGCAGTGTTCGTGTCACTCAGATATGAAACCTTTCTGCACATGATAAAGGCAGGTGTCTCAGTCCAGGGCCTCTTCCCTGTGCAGTGTATAACCTTCAGACCCCAGTGATGGTCCAGCCTCACACTCGGTGGACACATTACTGATGCCTGCACCTTGTCGGTGCTGGTCATTGCTGTGTCATCACCTCCACAAATCTAGCAGCTATGAGGGCCTCCTGAGCGCGCCTGCCTTGTCTGGCCAGCGCGAGGGCCTCGTCCCCATCATCATTGCCTTCAAGGACCTCCTCACCCTCATCCCCGTCGACATCCTCCTCATCGGAGGAGACCTCCAGCTCCTCCATCTCCTCCTCAGCCAGCTCCTCTCCCCATTGCAGCGCCAGGTTGTAAAGGGTGCAGCAGATGATGATGATGTGTGACACCCTCTGTGGACTGTATTGCAGGGCATTGCCAGACCGGTCCAGGCACCAGAACCTCATTTTCAACATCCTGATGGTTTGCTCCACCAGGTGCGAGTTGCAGCATGAGCCTCATTGTACCTTCACTCTGCTGCAGTCTGAGGCCGCCACACGGGTGTCATCAGCCAGGTCCTCTGCGGGGAGCCCTTGTCCCTGAGGAGCCAACCCTGCAGCTTCTGTGGACCCTGGAAGACGTCAGGGATCTGAGACCTACTGAGAATGTAGGAGTTGTGCACACTCCCTGGAAATCGAGTGCAGACCTGCAGGATGTGTTTGTGGTGGTCGCACACCAGCTGCACATCCAGCGAATGGAGCCCCTTGCAGTTGATATAGTCGACCATGTGTAGTGACGGAGATCTGAGCGCCACATGAGTGCAGTCGATGGCACCCTACACCTGTGGGAAACCCGAGATCTGGGCAAATCCAATCGCTCCTGCATCCTGGCTCTCCTGGTCCCAGGCGAAATGCACAAAGTTGTGTGTCCTCACGAAGGTGGCATCCGTGACCTCATGGATGCAGCTGTGGGTGCAGTTTTGTGATATCCCACAGAGGTTGCCTGTGGAGTCTTTCCTGTCGACGTGGACGGACAATCCAGTGGGTGGGGGTTGGGGGGGTGGATTCCAGCGGGCTAGCGTTATAATGATGTAGAACAATGAGGTTCCTGACGACCGATGGTGGGAATCACGGCCCATCATTGACGGGCTGAGCAGACAATTGCAAACTGGTTTCACAACATCGTGAAAACGATGTTTGGCCTTCTGGCCACACTGTCTGCTCACACCACCGAACACGCCCGATGCCAGCGGGCACAACTCCGCTCTTTGTCTCTATTTATAAAACCCAGGATCCCAGATGCCATTTTAACCACTTTCTCAACCTGTCAATGATTTGGTGCACAGATCCTCCAAGGTTCCTCTTGCTCCTGTACCCCCTTTACAATTTTACCCGCCTTTATTTTGTATTGTCTCTCCTTGTCCTTCCTACTAAAATGTATCATTTCACACTCCTCTGCATTAAGTTTCATCTGCCACATTCTCCCCCATCCCACCAGCCTGTCTGTGTTCTCTTGAAGCCTTTCACCATCCTCCTCACAGTTCAAAACACTTCCCAGTTTGGTCTCCTCTTCCAATTTTGAAATTGTGCCCAAGTCTAGGTCATTATATAGATGAAGGAAAGCAGGAGTCCTGATACTGACCCCTGGGAGGCCTCCACTGTATGTCACCCTCCAATCCAAAGACTAACTGCTCACCAGTGCTCCATGTTTCCTGTTACTCAGCCATCTCCATATCCATGCTGCCACTTTCCCTTTTATTCTCCAAGGAGGCGAGTGTTAGACTTCCAGAGGAGAGAGACACTGGAGAAAGTGGAGATTGAGGGCGACCCACAACAGCCTCACCCCCCCCCCCCCCTCAACTCCACTGAAAATGCGCCAACTAGAGCTCCTCCCACTCTGACGTGAGTATCTGAGCAATCTTGCTGGCCCCAAATTGGCATTTCCTGCCTGAGATTTTACGATACAGTAGCACAGTGGTTATGTGACCGGACTAGTCATCCTGTGAATGAATAAAAACAACAGCAACTGTACTTCAAAAGCACCCTGTGACATCCTGAGGCTGTGTAAGGTGCTATATAAATGCAAGTCTTTCCTTTTCTTTTAAGCGCCCCAATCTTCATTTGCTGAGGATCAGATATGAATGAGCCGCTCTGGTGGAACTCCTTGGCAGTTATATGTTAGTCCCTGAGGCAACAACACTCCATTTTGAATCTTGCAGAAAAGAGAGACAAGTTGCCTAATCTTTTCATCTTGCACTCATCAGGACAAATGGAAGAATGCCAAATTTCAAGCAATCATTATAATGCAACCATTTGAAATTTTGCATTCCTGCGTTTGTCTTTATGAGTGCAAGATGAAAAGCTTCTTGGAAACTCTTAAGTATTGTGAACTGTGAGGAGGACGGTGTAGAACATCAAAAGGACATAGACAAGTTGGTGGAATGGGCAGACAAGTGGCAGATGAAGTTCAATGTTGAGAAATGTGAATTAGTTTATTTTGGTAGGAAGAACATGGAGTGGCAGCATAAAATAAAGGGCACAAGTCTAAAGGGTGTGCAGGAGCAGAAAGACCTGGGGGTACATGTGCTTAAGTCATTGAAGGCGGCAGGACAGGTTGAGAGAGCGGTTGATAAAGTGTACAGTATCCTGGGCTTTATTAATAGGGGCAGAGAGTACAAGATCAAGGAGGTTATGTTGAATTTGTATAAGACACTAGTTTGGCCTCAGTTGGAGTATTGTGTCCAGTTCTGGGTGCCGCACTTTAGGAAGGATGTGAAGGCGTTTGAAAGAGAGCAGAAAAGATTCACCAGAATGATTCCAAGGGATGAGGAACTTCAGTTACATAGAAAAATAGGAGACTATTTATATTTATATAATAGGGACTTGGAGGAGAGAAGGTTGCGAGGAGATTTGATAGAGGTGTTCAAAATCATGAGGGTCTGGACAGAGTAGATAGGGAGAAACTGTTTCCATTGGTGAAAGGATCGAGAACCAGAGGACACAGATTTAAAGTACTTGGCAAAAGAAGCAAAAGCGACACGAGGAAAGATGTTTTCACGCAGCGAGTGGTTAGGGTCTGGAATGCGCTGCCTGGGAGTGTGGTGGAGGCAGGTTCAATCGAAGCTTTCAAAAGGGAATGAGACTGTTATCTGAAGAGGAAGAATGTGCAGGGTTACGGGGAGAACGCGGGGGAACAGAATTAGGTGAGTTACTCATTCAAAGAGCCAGTGCAGACATGATGGGCTGAATGGCCTCCTTCTGCGCTGTAACAATTCTGTGACTCTGTGAACATGTTTCTCTTTTCACTAATATTCAAGTACTCTTCTCTCCATTTAAGTTCACTGGTGTCTGGAGACTTTCCACCACGAACATCTTGTGACAATTTGTCTATCAATATTTGCTTGTTCAGCCCTATGAACAATCCACCATCAGGGGCATGTAGCACCCACGGAGCATGTGTCAAGTGACAAAGCTCAATGTCCTGAGGATTAACAGCTGCCACTAAACCTTCCCCATTACTCAGTGCCTCAGCTGGTCAGCTCACTAGTTAAACCTGGCTTCCAGTTATCAATCTAACAATCTCCAAACTGTCCGCCAGAAACTGTTAGATTAACCATTTGTTCTCCTTTTTATAGAGGAGTTTGTACTCTCTGCTTGGCAACTCCCTGGGAAATTGGCCTTCATCGTGAGGGGGTTTGAGTACAGGAGTAAGGATGTCTTGCTGCAATTGTATAGAGCCTTGGTGAGACTGCACCTGGGGCACTGTGTGCAGTTTTGGTCCCCTTATCTAAGGGGGGGATATACTTGCCATAGAGGGAAGTTCACCAGATTAATCCCTGGGATGGTGGGATTGTTTTATGAGGAGAGATTGAGGAGACTATGTGTGTATTCCCTAGACTTTTGAAGAATGGTAACCTATTGAAACTTATAAAATTCTTACAGGGTGCGAATGGCTGGATGTAGATGAGATGTTTGACCCTGGCTGATAGAGTCTAAAACCAGGGGACATAATCTCAGGATAAGGGACAGGCCATTTAGGACTGAGATGAGGAGGAATTTCTTCACTCAGAGGGTGGTGAATCTTTGGAATTCTCTACCCCAGAGGGCTCTGGAAGCTCAATCATTGAGCATGTTCAAAACAAAAATCAATAGATTTCTGGAGACCAATGACATCAAGGGATATGGAAAGTGACATTGAGGTAGATGATCAGCCATGATCTAACTGAATGGCAGAGCAGGCTCAAAGGGCTGAATGGCCTACTCCTGTTCCTATGTTCCGGTGCTCATTTGTGTCCCCTCACTCCCTCGAGAAATGTGCCACCACATCTTGAGATCATGGACTGGATTTTCCTGTTGGAGATGAAAATCAGGAGGTGGGCCCTTCCTACACCTTTTTGTTCCTAGAAATTCAAAATAATCCTACTTTTGGACTCAAAATGTCAGAACTTCATCCAGCGTATTTCTTCCAGTTCTCCATGTGGCTGGTAAACTGAAGCATTGTTGCCCAGCACATGACCCCAGTGTAGCAGTAAATATGGCACCCCGGATGTACATCTGCGAAACAATTAGTTCCTAACTCTTTACAGATAATTTATCAATACAATTAACCTCTTTCTTTGAAAAAAAGAATGCCTCTCTATCAATTTAATTGTTCCAGTTTTTTAATGTGTTATCTAAACTAAAGGAGGCTAACAATTAACTTTTATGATTAGACTGAATATCTTTAGAGACTGTTATAGCTTGTTGGCTTTTGTCAAAATGTTATTCATGGCTTGATGTGCCCCCACCTTGTGGATTTGGTATTCATCAGTGGTGAGTTGGCCCCTTGCATAGATGATGTTGCACATGTTGCTCCTGGTGATGTAGGAGTCATGCTTGGTGTTGCTGAGGTTGTGTCACTTGCTGGTAACGCCGATGATGTTGCACCTCTTGTTGGTCATGCTGTTGATGGTGTCTCACTGATTAGTGATGTTGCTGGGGTTGTTAATGGTCTGTTCTGCTTTTCCAGCTCAGGTGTAAGTGTAATATAAACTCTGTCCCTTCTCATGAGCTTAACAGCTTCAGTCTCAGCTTCACTAACAACTTTATCTGGGTTCTGGGTTTTGATGATTGGATCTCGTACATGTACAGTTTGTCCTTTTAGCAGCTCAAGCAGGGATTTAAGATGCTTGAAGTGTTGACCTCCTCCTCCCTGTGCATCAGTGAGATGGTCGCTCACTTTCTTCTGGTCACTTGGAGGGAGTATCTTGCTCGGCAAGGTTGCCTTGTACTTCCCTCCATTCAACAGCTCTGCGGGCGATCTTATATCAGCCTTGAGCGGTGTCGATAGAGGTGACAAGGTTTGGATCTTCCTTTATAAAAACAAAAATAAAAACAAAAAACTGCGGATGCTGGAAATCCAAAACAAAAACAGAAACAGAAATACCTGGAAAAACTCAGCAGGTCTGGCAGCATCGGCGGAGAAGAGCACAGTTGACGTTTTGAGTTCTCATGACCCTTCAACAAAACAAGATACCATACCAGAACTCTGATGAAGGGTCATACGGACTCGAAACGTTAACTGTGTTCCTCTCCACAGATGCTGTCAGACCTGCTGAGTTTTTCCAGGTATTTTTATTTTTATTTTTGTTTCAGATTTCCAGCATCCGCATTATTTTGCTTTTATCTTAATGAAGAATGGTATCTTGTTGCAAACTCAAAATTCCCTTTTATCTGAAGGGTGAGTTTTCCCAGCTATATTTATTTTTGTTACCATTCTTCATTGCCTGTGGATAAATCAGCTCCCACAGTTTGCCATCCTGACTTGGGAATATACTGGTACTTCAGTCGCTATCTCCTCTTTTTGCTATGTATTTCTGTACTCCTACAAACATTGCATGAGGACACCATTCTCTCGATACCTTTGTGTGTACCTATCCAGTACACAGCTGATCTGCCTCGGAACTTACACCTCTCCATTCCCATGTACCTTCTGGAGAAGGCCTTCCTTCATTGTTTGGGGTATGATTATTCTGGATCTGGCCAGCCGGACAGCATGTCGCAGTGAGATGTCATCTCCGATAGGCCAGTGCTGCCTCTTGCTGGTTGTGTTTGCTGTACTTTACCAGGCCAACCCTTGATCTCTTCTTTTTTCATTCATGGGATGTGGGCTTCGCTGGCTGGGCCAGCATTTATTGCCCATCCCTAATTGCCCCTTGAGAAGGTGGTGGTGAGCTGCCCTCTTGAACCGCTGCAGTCCATGTGGTGTAGGTACACCCACAGTGCTGTTAGGGACGGAGTTCCAGGATTTTGACCCAGTGACAGTGAAGGAACGGCGATATATTTCCATGTCAGGATGGTGAGTGGCTTGGAGGAGAACTTCCAGGTGGTGGTGTTATTTCCGTGAATCTACTGCCCTTGTCCTTCTCTGTGGTAGAGGTGGTAGGGTTTGGAAGGTGCTGTCGAAGGAGCCTTGGTGAATTCCTGCAGTGCATCTTGTAGATGGTACACACTGCTGCCACTGTGCATCGGTGGTGGAGGCAGTGAGTGTTTGTGGATGGGGTGCCAATCAAGTTTGCTGCTTTGTCCTGGATGGTGTCAAGTTTTTTGAGTGTTATGGGAGCTGCACTCATCCAGGCAAGTGGACAGTATTCCATCACATTCCTGACTTGTGCCTTGTAGATGGTGGACAGGCTTTGGGGAGTCAGGAAGTGAGTTACTCACCACAGGATTCCCAGCCTCTGACCCGCTCATGTGGCCACAGTATTTATATGGCTAGTCCAGTTCAGTTTCTGGTCAATGGTAACCCCCAACATTTTGATAGTGGGGGATTCAGTGATGGTAATGCCATTGAATATTCAAGGGGCGATGGTTAGATTCTCTCTTGGAGATGGTCATTGCCTGTCACTTGTGTGGCACCAATGTTACAATTGCCACTTGTCAGCCAAAACCTGGATATTGTCCGGGTCTTGCTGCATTTGGACATGGACTGATTCAGTATCTGAGGAGTCGCGAATGGTTCTGAACATTGTGCAATCATCAGTGAACATCCCCACTTCTGACCTTATGATGGAAGGAAGGTCACTGATGAAGCAGCTGTAGATGGTTGTGCCTATGACAGAGCATCTGTAACTCATCACCTTTGCTGGCCTCATCTCTAATTTGATTCCGTTTTTACCCTCACTAGATGATTGATCTTTACACCTGGACTTTCTATCTCGTATTTCTCCTGTGGGGATGACCAAGATAGGGGTATCTGTCTGCACTATTTCTCTTCCTGGCTTGTACCTCAGGGTGAAATCGCAACCCTCAAGAGTAACATCTGTAGTCTTACTGCAGCGTTACACAGCTTTTTCTTGTAGACCTGCTCCAGTGGACAGTGATCACTGTCCATGATGGACTCTCTCCCATAGAGATCTGTATGGAATTTCTCACGTCCACACATGGCTGTCTTTCTATGCTGGCATATCAGGTCTCAGCTGGAGTTGGAGCTTTGGATGTGAATGCTGTCGATTTTCCCTTTTGTACCAGGGCTGTTCCCAGTCCTTTTATTGAAGCATCCATTTGCAGAGTGACAGGTTTCTCGATATTATTGACATGCCTGGCCTCCTTGCTTACTATTTCTTTGAGCTTGTTGAAACTCCTCTCGTGTGGCTCTGACCACCGCTGCTCAACACCTCTCGTCAGGTCTCATAGGTTTGCTGTGTGTTCCGACGTGTGAGGTATGAAAGATCTCACGCACTCGATCAAATGCCTGTCATTTATCTTGTTTAGCTGAAACTGATGCAATGTATGGCTCAACTAAACAAAATAAGTGACAGCCATTCGCTGACTCATTCCTCAGGGCAACGCCTTGACCAATCAGGGTCAAGTTTAAATTTCAGACAGTGCTTGGCAGTTAACTGTCAGTCACCACCACTGGTGCATTCCCCATGGCAACGCCGCTTGCCAACCAATCAGCACTCTCTTCACATGCAGTATTAATTGTTGTTTTCCCCTTACATTGACATTCCTGCGAGTGTCCGATAAAAAGCAATATTCAAGTCCTGTACCTAACGGCATTTGGGGAATGTGTACACGTGTCTGAATTGGGGGCTTCCTCAAAACAAACCTGAGACTGAGCCCGAATCACGTGATACATTGCATCATTTCCCCTCTAGTGATGGGTACAGAAAACCTAACCACGCCCACTTAAAGATGTACCACAACACCAGGGACAGAATTTTCTGCCTGTTGGGCGGGCTGTGTGGGCGCGGGTCTGATCGCCACCCATGATTGGGTCCACGCCGCCATTTTACTCGAGTGGGCCAATGAAGACCCGCCCAGCGTGAAACGCGGCTCCTGAGGACAGCGGGAGTGGGCGGGCGGCGGCGGGGCTGCTATGACCACCGGGTCCAATGGTGACCCGGCCGCCTGTTTTAAAAAGCTCCTGCAGCCTGGCAAAGGCTGTGAATCGTGGCCAGTGGAAGGGCCCCCCCAGAGCGCCAGGCAGGAGGGTAGGGCAAGGGGGCCACTGTGTCCCTCATTTCTCAGACAATTCCCTTGCTGCCCTCCTCCAGGAGGTGGCAGCACAGCGGGAGGTCCTCGTTCCGAGGGATGGGAGGAGGAGGCCCCCCCCCCACATGACCAGACGTGCCTGGGAGGAGGTGGCGGAGGTGGTGAGATCCCGCGACGTGGGGCGGTGCACCTGGATCCAGTGCCGCAAGCTGTGGAAGGGTGAGGACCATGTTGGCATTGGTCACTTAACCCAGCAGGTAGGCTTTCCCCCCTGGTGCCCCCCTCCCTGCCGCTCCCCCCAAGTCTGAGTGTAGTGACTGCATTGAATCATTGTTTCCTTCGCTGGGTGGGCCAGCAGATATTGCCCATGCTGAGATCACCCTGAGAGGGTGGTGAAGAGATGGGTTCTGCACCCACAGCATGTGGTACACTGAGACCCACATTACTGTTTTGGGGGCAACCTGGAGGGGCTGCACCTAGGCACAGTGCTGGAACTCCAGGACATGTCAAAGTCAGGGTGATGACATGCTGGGAGGGGAACTTCAAGGTGGCATGGCACTGATCGATCTGATGCCCTCTGCGCTCCACGTGCATGCGCTTCCTTGCTATGGAAGGTCAACCGTGTGGTGCCAAATGTGATGTAGGCAGCATTTGTCCAAGGGGGAGGGGGAGCTAGGGTGGACAGGTCTAGCATCTTTGTGTGAGTACTTTGAGTGCTTTTCAACCGGTGTTACACCCACAACCCTCAATGTCGCCTCCTTTCCCTCATGGTTTACTGGGATAATCTGCGGCTCATCACAACCACTCAGCCCCAGGATGGCCAGACCATCGGTCTCAGTGATGTAGCACACGCAGTTAGCACCTTTTCCTTTGTGTGTCCCTCTGATTTGGGCTGCTCATAGCTGTTGGATCTCAGCTCCCCTGTATGCCCTTAGCATGAGGTCACTTGGTTTCGGAGCATCTTTCCTTAGTTAACCATTATCTTTCAAATTTTCAGGATAAAAAGTCATCTGGTTTGGCCTGATCAGGTTGATGTTACTCCTTCTCATTCACCCTCTTTCTCCGTCTCTGATAACTCATTTACCATCATCTTTCCTTGTTCTGCACATTTTTCCCCAGCAATTGGGCTTTCCACAGTTCTAGTTTGATCCGAATGTGGGACATTTTCTTCCGTCTGTGAGCTCATGTGGTTGTACACAGATCCTGGACATCTTTCCCTCCGTCTGGTCTGCATTCCTTTATTGCAGTTTCACAGCAACAGCCCTGCCACCTTTCTCTTGACTTAACCGAAGGACTGGCCGGCATCTTAACCTGTCTACTCGTGGTTTCACCTGCTCTGCCAATGTCTACAGCCTGCAACATTGTGCACTTGGCCTTTCCAATCAAATCTTTTTATACTTCAGGACATGCAGAGCCCCAAATGAGCTGACCCATCAGCCCTTCATCTCCTCAATTTCACATTTTCTGGCTGCAATTTTCACTCCCGTTCAGATATTGTCATTGGTTCACCTGATTCCTGCCTGAGGCTTCGACATGCATATCGGTGCATCTGATGACTCAACTTTGGCTGGAGAGGTGCGCTGAATTCTTCAAAACATTCGGTTGGGTTTTTTACTGTCGCCTTCAGTTCTCGACTGGTAAACAAGTTTAACACTTTCTGTCCTGCCCACAAAAGAATGCCGCTGACCTGTTTCCTCTTCACTAGCGTCTTTTAGAAAGCTATTGAAGGTCAACCTGCACTCTTGTTACAATCCTCACATGCCTCTACGATGAGATTAGTTTCCCAATACATCGTGGATCGGAGCCGCGTGTTTAGTGCTGTGGCAATGGCCATTTTGTTGTCTCTTTGGCACTAATTTGCATTAATCCTTCCAAACTAATTCAGCATCAAACCTGTTTAAAAAGTTTGAGTGTTTTTATTCACAGACACCCCGCTGCCACCATGTTATGTCTTGTCCCAAGAAGTTCAAAATAACCATGCCTTCAGACTCAAAATACTGGGCCTTCATTGAGCCTATTTCATCCAGTTCTCCATGTGGCTGTTAGACTAACAACATTGTTGCTCAGTACCTGACTGCAGCGCAGCGGTAAATATGGCACCTCAGCTGTACATTCCCATAGCAAATAGTTCCTAGTTTTTTTTGAATGATATAACAATATAACAGGACTAACTCCACCCTCATGATCCCACCTCCATCGCCGCCAGGCTATCAGGAAACCCCACGTTTTTCTGGAGTCGGTTCTAAAGTCTAAATCGAAAGACCCGATGCAGGTACATGAGCGGGATGTCCCTGGAGTGTAGACCGGCAGGAGGGCCCACCTCGACCGCCATTTACTCTTCAATAGTTCCGATGATCCCGTGGAAATGCTGGCAACAGTCCTGAGCCTCAGTTGCTGCGTTAGAAAATGTTCTGGGGCCCTCCTGGGCCTGGATGCCTGCTGAAGGTCTTCCCCTTCTATGGGGTCATCCCCTGCCTCCCTTTCTCCCTCACTGACCCCACCTCAGCATTCACTTGCCTCCAATGCCACTCTTAAGTCCGTAGAAATCCTCTAATTTATCTTTCAAGAGGTTTCCAAGGGGGAGAGTTTTCTCCCCGTCGGGCAGGCTGGGCGGGAGCGAGCGTGGGCGGGCGCACAGCCGATCGCTGCCCGCGATTGGCTGCGTGCCGCCATTTTACGTGGGGGTGGAGGGGGCCAATTAAGGCCCGCCCAGCGTGACGTTAACCCGGAAGTGCTACCTGTCTGGGCGGGGGGGAGGAGGAGGCTGAGTTGGGGCCCAAGCTCAGAAATCTCGCTGGGGCTTGGAGCTGCCTCAGGGAGGTTACTTTGATGTTGAAAAATTGAAATAAAGAAAAAAAAAAATGATTCAGACACGTCCCCTCATGTGACAGTGTCACATGAGCTGGGGACATATCAACGAAATGTAATAACAATTTTTATTAAACTTGCACACCCCTCAGGAAGCCTCATCCCGCCCGTGGATGAGGTCCCATGAAAAATGCGAAGGCCGCCTGGGCTCTTCGCCTGCCCCCCCGACAACCTTAAGGTTGGACAGGCAGCCCTGTTAATTGGGACAATTGGTTTCTAATTGGTCTTAAGGGGCCTTTGACAGTTCAGCAGCTGACTCCAGTGCGCGCCCGCCGAACCGAAGATCGGAATGACGCGCGGCGATTTTATCCGTCGGCCAGCGGGGCCTGGCCCCCGCATGCTGACCAGAAGATTCAGGGCCTGTACAGCCTGGTCCTGACTCCATGGCCGTTCCTGCCTCTTCTCACTCACTGGGGGTTGTGGAAATTTTCCTGAAGCCTTCCCATCCCGAGTGAAAACGCTGAAAGGTCTGACCTTGGGCCTTTTGTTAGGGGTGGATAGGCTTCCTGCCCGTGCTCTGCAAAATGGCTGCCGGTAGAAATGGAGGCGGGACTTGCTCCCGGGCGGCTTGGCGGCCATTTTCTCTGCCATTCCACCTCCATTTCAAGACCGAAAAAACCCTGTCTCTAAGAATCTCCTGTACGTGACCAACTACATAATTAGTAGAAGAAAGGGAGAATGAGAAAAGACTAAAAAGTCAAACGATAAAGTATTAAAATGAGCCATTTCACTTTTACAAACGTGACTTTATTGAGGTAAAATCAAAATAAACTTCCAAATTCTAGCCTTTGGCCCACCCCAGTCACCACAATACCTCTGGAGTTGTCATTTTATTTAACCCTTCCCTTGTCTCTATCTTTGACGTCTTGGCCTCAGTAAAACCTTTACTCATTCCCATCCTGTTTCTTCCAGGTCTCAGCCCTCCAGAGAGCGCCCGCCGAGGTCATCACAGACAGGACATCGCAGTCAGCAGGCTGCCTCCACCTCCACTGTGGATGGCCAGGGAGCACCAAGACTAGCGGCAGGGTTAGGAAGGTTAAGAAGATGCAGTTGCACAGCCTGGGCATGGATGTGAATCATTTGTACATAATGTTCACTATTGTAAATAAACTCCCAAGAATGTCTCCTTGCCTATGGCTCCTTGTTCTGATGAGCAGTGTTCATGTCTCTTAGATGTGAAACCTTGGTTCCTGCACAAGATAAAGGCAGGTGACTCAGTCCAGGGCCTCTTCCCTGTGCAGTGTGTAACCTTCAGACCAAAAGCGATGGTCCGGCTTCACACTCATTGGACACATTATGCTGCCTGCACCTCAATGGTGCTGGTCATTGCTGCCAGAATGTCGTGGGCAGGCGTCACAGAGTTCCGTCATTCTCTCTGTGTGGCTCTCAGCACCTTTGAGGTGGGGCTGGTCCCCATCTCTTCAGCATCTGTGTCCGGTGACGCTGTGCTCCTGAAGGGGACAGATGCTGAAGGCTGCCAAAGGATCAGGTGCATTTAAAGTTTCACAGCTGTGTCTCTATGATATGACCCTGATCACAGAGCACAAGCGAACTGCCCTCGGCCAGACAGGAGTCAGACGTTCTCAGAGGCCATCTATGGAGTGTCCTCACTGCATGTCATCATCATCCTCCTGGAATCGAGCGACTGTTTGGGCCTCCACTCCATCTCCATGACAGGAGCCTTATCACAAAGGGTATGTGCGCTGCCAACAGCCAGACTGGAGTCAAACGTTCACAATACAATATGAGGATCTACAGTGTCTCCTCACTGCATGTCATCAGCATCCTTCACAAATCTAGCAGCTATGAGGGCCTCCTGATTGCGCCTACCTTGTCTGGCCAGTGCGAGGGCCTTGTCCCTGTCATCTCCGTCTTCAAGGCCCTCCTCACCCTCATCCCTGTCGGTGTCCTCCTCATCGGAGGAGACCTCCAGCTCCTCCATCTCCTCCTCAGCCAGCTCCTCTCCCCATTGCAGCACCAGGTTGTAAAGGGTGCAGCAGATGATGATGATGTGTGACACTCTCTGTGGGCTGTATTGCAGGGCTCCACCAGACCGGTCCAGGCACCAGAACCTCATTTTCAACATCCCGATAGTTTGCTCCACCAAGTTGTGAGTTGCAGCATGAGCCTCATTGTACCGTCGCTCTGCTGCAGTCTGAGGCCACCGCACGGGTGTCATCAGCCACGGCCTCTGTGGATAGCCCTTGTCCCCGAGGAGCCATCCCTGCAGCCTCTGTGGACCCTGGAAGTCACCCCAGATGAGACTGACTGAGAATGTAAGCGTTGTGGACATTCCCTGGAAACCTTGGGGGTTTGTGTTTCTGGTGGTCGCACACCAGCTGCACATTCAGCAAATGGAAGCCCTTGCGGTTGGTGTAGTTCACCATGTGTAATGACGGAGATCTGAGTGCCATGTGAGTGCAGTCAATGGCACCCTGCACCTGTGGGAAACCCAAGATCTGGGCAAATCCAATCGCTCCTACATCCTGGCTCTCCTGGTCCCGGGTGAAATGCACAAAATTGTGTGTCCTCGCGAAGATGGTATCCATGACCTGATGGATGGGTTTGTGGGTGGAGGCTTGTGAGATCCCACAGAGATCACCTGTGGAGCCCTGAAAGGAGTCACTGGTGTAAAAACTGAGTGCCACAGACACTTTCACAGCCACTGGCAGTGGATGCCCTCCTTGTCCCTGTGGGGACAAACCCTGCAGTAGCTGGCAGATGTGACCAAGCAGTTCCCTGGACATGTGCAGTCACTGGTTCTCGGTCATCTGGATCTACCTAGGCACTGATCAATGATGGCTCGCTGGCCCCTCAGCAGTGTCTGGGAGCCCCAGCCACCCCTTCTTGCTGCTCCTCCAGCCACTCGCCTCCATCGCTCTCTTCTCTGTTGTCTTCGCTCTCTGTACACCACAAGGCATACAGCTATTCACCAGGCTCCACGCTCCTCATGTACTCCTTCTGCCAGATGAAAGAGAGAGACACGTGGGTTAGCTTGGGTGTACAAAGAACCTCTCCTGGTTAAGTCTAAAGGCCCCTTAACGCATCCCAGAGAGCGCTGGGTACTATGTGGATGGCCAGAGTTTAGTGCCCTGCATGGCTGCCCGAAAACTGATTGGCAGCAGCTTTGCCCACTGGACTGCATGTTGTGCTCTCAGCTCAGGCACAGGCATTCTCCTAACCCACACTGCAAGGCTGCACTGTTAGCTTGAACCATGGGGGAGACTGGTCCAAACCGGGATGATGACATTGTAAGGGGCTGTGAACATCTCCAGCAGTGACTGCTCCATGGCCAGCGAGAGCAAGGCGATTGTACAATTTACCCAGTCATTGAACTGTTCTGCAGTCCACTAAAAAGCTCATTAGTTTGCAGCCTGTCCCCGAGGGGTGAAAAGCTCTGGAGCACTTGGTGGCATTTTCATGCCTCTACGTTGCTTGAGTGGGTAGATAAGCTAGAGGCCCGACTCCAGTCATGTCAATGTGGCTGCACCTGAACTGTCTCAGCTGCAGAGGAATGGTCACTTTATACGAGGTTTCCCGAATGCGTGGCCGCTTGCCCCTTCCCCACCCCTCACGTGCTTGTGCGCTACCTTCAACTGCAGGGCAGCCCTCGCCCCTCCACCCCAACACCCCTCAACCTTGAAGTCCAACAGGCGTCCCTCGCTAGTGCTGCACAACGTTACTGTGGACTCACCTCCAAATCCCCCTCGAAATGCAGGCCGCCAAGTGCAGGCCTTATATATACGCTGTTGTGAAACACATTGGCGTGTAGTCAGGCTGATGTGGGTGGATGATCCATCTGGAGGGGGTGGGGGTGGGGGGATTGATTCCAGCGGGCTGGCTTTGTGATGATTTGCTGATGTGTTACAAAGAGACTCCCGACACCCGATGGTGGGGAACGGGACCCACCATCGCCAGGCTGAGCGCTCGATCGCAAACTGCTTCCACAATGGTGTAAAACCGATTTTTGGCCTTCTGGCCATATTGTCCACTCCCGCCGCTGAACACGCCCGACGCCAGCGGGCACGGACGATTCCGCCCAAAGTGTTCTGGTCTTCTAAGTTCCTGGGCTAATGTGGCCTCTCTGGGGATTGTGGTTGCCGTGGCGAGTGTTGCTGCCGTGGTAATTGATGCTGCTGATCAGATGTCTTTGTGGGGGAACGGTTGAGGCTCTGGCACTGATGACCGTTCAGTCCCTTGTGCGGTTGGTGAACTCACATCTTCCTCAGGAGCTGTCCTGCTGTGAGGGAGCTGCTTCTCCGGCTGCACGTGTACCCGTGCGGTTATGACGATATGTCTGGTCGCTCACTTTCACCGTTTACAATCGAGGTGACATCTTCTCCTCGCAGGCCCCAAGTTACCAAGTGAGCTGACCTTTGTTGGGTGTTTACGCTCTGACCGGCTCTCCCATTCTCAGCTCTGGCAATGATTTGGCAGCTTTATCAAAGTGAAGTTTGCCTTTCAGTTGTTCACTTTGATTTTTTCACTCACTCCTGTTACCACTTCCAGCTTCAGTGGGCGTTGCCAGCCATTGGGAGAGTATTTTGGGTGCAGTGTGATATCAGTCACTGAACTGGACTATTTCCATGCCTTCAGTAGGTATCTTTCTCCACACGCCTTGTACATGTGTGTGCTGGACCTACTCGCTATTCTGAGGATCCCTTTGGCAATTTTCACCACTGCTTCAGCTTTTCCGTTTGACCAGAGGTACAGAGAGGGGATGAGGCGGAGACACTGACTTTCCCAACTATTGACAAAGCGCCTGAATTCTTCACTTGTCAATGGGGAGCCATTGCCGCTCGTCACAATGTCGGGAATGCTGTAGCGACAGGAGCGTGCTTTCAGGCAGTCTACAATCTCACATCAGCTTGTCTCATTCCCAATAGTCTGAATGGTAGTCAACGGTGATGAATAATCAGTCCCAAAGAGAGGGAAGAGATCTGCTCCGAGCTTCATCCACAGTTTGCCCGGGATGTCAGGAGTCATGAGCAGCTCTTTAGCTTGATGTTCATTACAAGTGCCGCGTGGCTGATGTGATCCTTGCTGATGTTTAGCCAGGACAGCGTTCCCTTGCCTTCCTCAGACTAAACCTGATTCCTCGAAGTCTTGCGTGGATGCCCTTCAGCACCTCTCTCCTCACCTCCTTAGGGTTGATGACTCTAGTTCCTTTGTACAAGATGTCATCTTGGGCAAATACTTCATTTGTGTATGGCCAATACTTTCTGATGGCAACAGGCGTGTCGGTGACAGTTCCCGGCCACCCTGTCATCTCGACTTTGTGTAGCATTTGGGGAGTTGCATCAGAGCAAGATGCTGATCTCTCAGGCTCAGTGACTCTGCTGGGCTGATGATTCCAGCGCATGTCGAGCTGCTGCCTCTCCTTGAATCGGGAAGATTTCACACTCTTGCGCTCGCATCAGCCTCTATCTTCAAAGGAAGTGCGACTCTCGGTGTATATCTGCTTCCCTTGCCTGTACTTTGCTTCCAAATGATACCTCTGCAAACAAAATAAGGTCCTTTGCAGATGCTTTGGAGCAGATAGAAGCGGTTTGAGAAAGATATTTTGAAGTGACTGGTGGGCAGGTTCTACCATCACCTTGTCTCTCCCAAACAGGGACTGATTAAAATGCTCACAAGTAAAGACAATACCAGGCTTGCATCTCAATCTGTGCATAGCGCCAGTTTGATGAAAACACAGCTGGATGTCCTTGCTGTATGAGGATTGCTCCAAGTCCTGTCTCACTGGCACCTCACTTCAGGGTGACCTCATTATTAACATCACCACACCAGCGGGGTCATCACTAACTGTTCAATACGAGCGAATGTTGCTTCTTGACCTGTGCCCCCATACCACTGAGCATCCTTTGCAGTGAGCTTGTCTAGAGGCTCACACTCCGATGACAAATGGGCAAAGAACTTTGCCAGGCAGTTCACAAATCCAGCAAATCGTTGGACTGCCTTCGTATCTGTCAGTTGTTGCATCCCTGCTACCGTTCTCACCTTACCAAGATCAGGGCTTTCTCCGACTTCCTCTGTCAGTATGTGACCAGTGGACTTGACTTCAGTCCTCTTCAGTTGCAACTTTTTCTTGTCTGTTTCACGTTCCTCTGGCGAGCTCTCTCTCTCTCTCTGGCAATCTCACTAGGTTCTGACTGTGGCTTCTTCTATCGTATCTACACATCCGTAGACTAGCAGATCATCCATGATTGCTTCCACTCCTGACTATCCCATGCTGTCTTCATTGATACCCTTCTGGTGCAGTAGAAATGCCAAACGGCGTGCACAACTATCTGAACCTCCCAAATGGTGTCCAGAACATAGCAAGGAACCACTGCTTTCATCCAAGTCCACTTGCCAGTATCTATCCTTCACATCCAGCGTAGGAAAGACCTTTGCCTTGGAGAGTTGCAGCAAAATTTCTCGAGCAGTTGGCATGAGGTAATGAGATCTCTTCAAATCTTCGTTCAGGTCCTTTGCATCTACGCACACTCGCAGCTTTCCCGCGTTTCTCACGGCTACCATCCTGCTAACCAGGCCCGGAGGGGCTGTCACTTTCCTGAACACTCCCATCTTTCCGAGCTCCTCTCTCTTGTCTTTCAGGCTGGATTCGAGGGCAGCTGGAACTCTCCTCGGAAGAGGCTGAGATGGTCTCACACTCTCATCGACCTCCAGATGATATTCACCAGGAAGATGTCCAAGACCTGTGAAGACAACTTTGTAATTTTTTTAGGATCTGTTCAGCAATCGATGGATTGGTGTCATGTGAAAAACTGCAAAATCTGATTCATGAGTTGGTGGGGGTGGGGTTACCAGTCCAAACATTTGACTTGTTTCAGCCACGATGGGGGGATTTTGCTTTGTGTCCGCTGTACTGTAGAGCTTCTTTCCTCCCATCGCATTGGGCTCTCAGCTCAGTTTGTCCTCTTGGGGTGAGCATCATTCCATCATGGGGGCCTCAACTTCCCCTTTGACGCCTTCATTTTCAGGCAACCACTTTGAGCAACCTCCCACGGGTCCTCGAAGCTCATGACACCGCACGGAGCGCCAGTGTCTATCTGACTCTTCATAATAACTTGATGCTCTCCTTCTGCAGCCAAAGTTCCAATCGTAATGTTATTTCCCTTGAGAAGTGAGGGTGCCGACCCATTCTAGGATGTGGAGTGATTTGTTAGGGCCATCTCTTTATGGGCTTGTTGCTCTTCTTTCTAACATAGCACTTATGTGCAAAGTGATTCAGCTCCATACGGTTAGAGCACTGCTTTCCCAATGCTGGACATACTTCCTTGTCTTTTGTGCAGTGCCCTCCACAATGATTACATCCAGTTCTCCGGCCTTGGTCTTTTTGTTAGCCCTTCTGCAAATAGTTCTTCCTTTTTTCCCATTGTTTTGTGCTCGGAAGGCCTGAACTTCATCTCAACAGAGTGCAAAGCCTCTCCAGTCCTTCCATCTTTAGCTGATGATTAATCACTTCAGAGCTTCTGCGCACGTCAATGGTTTTCCTGAGAGTAAGTGTCTCTTCTCCCAGCAGACGTGCTCCCAGGGTGGGGTCTCTTGTCCCTAAGACAATCCCATCTGTGGTCGGATCACCCTTCAGCTGCCCAAACTCACAAGAGTCAGCTCGACATCTCAGTGCAGTTACAAGTTGATCAATGTTCTTCCCCACTTCCTGAACTCTGATGTTGAACACATAGTGTTCATATGTAACCTTAGCAGAGGCCTCGAAGTGGGTCCTTAAGGCCTCCAGAGTTTCACAAGAGTGGCTGTTCCTCTCCTCAGAGAAGTCTAGGGTGCAATATAGCTTGTAGCACTCTTTCCTCAGCACTGATAAGAGTTGCTACTCTTATTTCTCTGTCTCATAATTTTGCTATTGAGACCAGAAGAATTTCCAATTTATTTTCAAATCTGCCTTCATCTCCATAGCAACTGCAATATTCAAAGCCATACTGACTCACCCAGTGACCAATGTCCTGTACAAAGATGCAGCCTGAAATTTTAATTATTCTCTGCTTTTTCTTACAGCTTCGGGCTCTCTCACTGCTATTGAAATCCACTCAAATTCTGCCGCACAATCCTGACACCATGTTCCAAGTGGTGGATGAAATGGCTTCTGCCTTTATACACCAATGATGATATCGGAGGTCACATAACTATGAAAAACCTATGGCCACAAAGTCACTTCTTCGATCACTGGAAATCTGAAATAAAAAAGAAAGTGCTGGAAAAACTCTGCCTTTGTTTCCTCAAGAGTTGACTATTTGAAAGTCCTCCCACTTTCCAACCTCCATAAACTTGAGCTCATCCAAACCTCTGCCGCCCATATCCTAACTTGCACCAGGTCCTTTTCACCCCTCACCCCTGTGATCGCTGACCTACGCCTGGCAAAAGCCTCCATTTTAAAATTCCCTCACTTGTTTCCAAGTCCATCCATGGCCTCACCCCTCCTTATCTCTTAGCCTTCTCCCATTCTACAACCCTCCGAGATATCTGCTCTCCTCCAATTCTGGCCTGTTCCCGATTTCCATCACCCCACCCGCTGGTGCCCTTTGCCTAGGTCCTGAGTTCTGGAATTCCCTCCCTAAACCTCTCTGCCTCTCTCTCCTCCTTTAACACTTACCTTAAAACCGATGAAGACTTGATCTCCTGTAGAGCACCTCAGGACATTTTGCCATGTTAAAGGTGCTATATAAATGCAAGGTGTTCTTGGTGCCAGAGGTCAACAATAATAGTTGTTTTTTTTAAAAAAGTGTGCATTTCTCTCTGGTATCCATAGCGTGACCTCCTGGAGAATGGACCTTGAGTTTAATCAGAGAATCTAGCTTCTAGCTACAGTGAAGACATTCTGTCACTCTTACCTTGACAACAACTCAATATATAACCACAAGCAAAGCTACCTTGGTGAAAGCAGATTGCTTCACTCTACAATGGAACTCAAAGCAGATTATTTATTCTGCATTACAGACACAAAGCTTGAGGGGACATGTAGACAATTAACCAGTCTTAACCCTGGCTTGCAATGAGGAACATTTCCCCCATCCCCCTGCCACCCCATGTAAAATCGCAGACGTGTGGGAAAGACTAATTATGTTAAATAACGTCTTTAAAAATCGAGCTGGAAGACATGTGCAGATCGAGGTGATTTGAGGGCTGCCTGGGGGGGGATGGTTCTAGAATTTTTGGGGAAGCAAGCTTAAATTTTAAAATGTTCATCAGCGGGGGAAGAGCATTTGAGAGGTTTACAAAGGGCAAGGGGAGAGAGAGCGTTAAGGAGGTAGCAAAGGTTAAGGTGATGATGTAAATCAATAGTCCAAGAGGTTAGTTTTCAAAAGCCTTGTAGAGAAAAGGGAAGAGGTCAAGAGAAATACACAGAAGAAAAATCAATGGCGGGACTCCTCACGAATCACGTCTGCAGCAAAGGTTTTCTACTTGCGAAATGCAGTCTGTATAATTGTCCCTGAGATCGATCCCCCCCCCTTCAGCTTAAACACCCGCTCCCTTCACTATCAGCAGACAATGACTGCAAGTTGCTTTGTCATTAAAAAGGCTGTAAGATCCATTCATCCAAAGCTAGTTTCTTTTCTGCAGAATCAATCGTTTTTTTTTAATATAAGTAATTTCACTACAATAGCGCTGATGATTTTCCACACTGCGGGTTTCTGATCTCTGCCAATCCACTAGGAAGGTGACAAGTGGAGGTCAAGCAGACTGTCACAGCAAAGGGGAAAGAACATCAAACAGAGTTGCCTGGTAGTACAGAATGTGAATCTTGCTGAAAAGAGAGACATGTTGCTGAAGCTTTTCATCTCGCACTCATCAGGACAAACACAAGAATGCCAAATTTCAAATGCTCACAACAATTTATACTTCAGGAGAAAAGGGTGCTGATTAGTGGGCGAGTAAATTCTGATTGGCCAAGGTGTTACGAATTTAGAGAGCAACAGGGAACTCAATCGTGCTTACAAAACATTTACTGTTAGAAATGATTCTGTGATTGGGCAGCACTTGCTGAACAATCCTGAGTGCGCTAGTAGCTACACTAACAACCAATTGAAGATATTCTTCCAAGCTCATTTATACTTGTAGAAGTGACATACATTCATACACAGGGACACGTTCTCTGAAAGCAAAAGAAACATGTTCAAGTCTTGCGCCTTTTTGAATTACCCAGCAGCTTGGAGAACCTATAGTTCCAGATTGCTTTCTCCATGGCAATGCCTCAGCCAATCAGAGTTGACTTGCCAACCAATCAGCGTTCTTTTCTCCTGTAGCAAAAATTATTGTGAGTATTTGAAATTTGGTGTTCTTGCATTTGTCCTGATGAGTGCAAGACAAAAAGGTTTGGCAATTTGTATCTCTCTTTTCAGCAATATTAAACAGAGGGAGGCTCATTGAACCCATTGGACCCACTTCTTCCAAAGTCCGGGTTTTAGCACCGTTGCCATAAACTCTACTCCATTGCTCCCTGCTCTCTCGAATGCAAGTCAACATAAACTCCAACACGGTTAATCTAACATCTCACGTCTCACTACTTTACCAAGACAGTGGTTCGAATATGGAACACTCACCACCGCGAATAGTTGAGGTCAATGGCATAGACACATAAGGGTGAGTACAGGAGAGAGAAAGGATTTGCTGATAGGGTGAGATGGGAGAAGGCACATGTGAAGCACAAGTGCCAACATTGATCCGCTATGCCTGATGGCCACTTCTGTGCTGTGCGTTCTATGTAATCCTGCTGTTGAAAACCCCATCCATATCTTTGTTATCTCTCAACTCAATGATTCCAATGTCTTCCTGCTCAGCCTCCTATCTTGCAACCTCTGTGATCTTGAGCTTATCCCAAACTCTGCTGCCTCATCCTAATTCAAACTAAGTCCTATTCACCCATCACCCATAACCTCCAGTGACCTTGAATTTTCAAATTCCTCTGCACCCTGGCCTCTCCCTACACCTGTAATCCCCTCCAGCCTTGCAAACTCTCTGCGCTCATCTAACTCTATAGTCTCTTCCGCATCCTCAATCTTAATCACTGGACAATCAGCTGCCATGCGTGGGCCCTAAGGTCTGGAATACCCTCTCTGTACCTCTCCATCTCTCTCTTCATTTATGAGCTTCCTAACCTATTGCATTGACCAAGCTTTTGGTCACCTGTCCTAATATCTCCTTATTTGGTGTGCGGGAAGTTTTCCTTACTAACACTCCTGTGAAGTATCTTGGAATGCTTTATTGCATTAAAGGTGCAATATAAATGTGAGCTGCTGTTATTGTGCCAGTATAGATGCTTAAATTAACATAGTTATTCTCAAAGGATGGGGAGAGGAAAATCCAGGCACGGTTCCCACCCCTGAGAGCTATTTTTGTTTACATTGCACATTATTATGGTGTTAACTGCTCGCCTCCTATTTACAAGGATAATAGATGCCCTCACATTCAAGGAGCAAGAAACATGGAGACAAGAAGAAGCCATTCAGCTTATCAATCCCACCACGTTTACAACCTGTGGACACTCTGTCCTTAGATAGACTTGATTTCAGCTATTTAATACCCATACCACACTCTCTGATCCCAGAATCCCAGAAGGAAAAAAAATAATAAAAACCGGAAAATAAGAACACTGGTCCGTACTGGTCTTGTATACCTTAAAATGGAACAACAGTAAAAACTGGGAAATGGGAGCACTGGTCCGAACTGTTTTTTCTTTCTGGGATATTGGGTCATCCTTTAATCTCTTCAAGTGAACAAGGCCATAAAAAAGCAAATAAAGCACTTGGTGTTAGTGTTGAGACAGATAGAGTTGACAAGTACAGAACTTACTTTCAATTTGTATCGAGTTGATGAGTCAACACTTGGTGTACGTTGCACAGTTCTGGTCTTCATTATTCTTGAAAGGATTTAGAGGCACTGGACTGGATGCAAAAGAGCATTTATGAGGATGATAGTCAAACTGAGAGGTTATAACAGACTGGGGCTCTTTCCTCAACAAAATAAGGGGCCATTGGGTGACCGGACAGGGGCCTTTAGGATTATGAAGGGTATTGATAGGGTTGACCAAGACAGGAGGTTTCCACTTGTGGAGAGTCCGGAACTTGGTGCCATGAATATTAGGTAGTCCCCAATAACGTCTTCTCCCAGAGAGCTATTAGAATGTGGAACTTACTGTCACATGGAGTGGTTTGAGGCAAATAGTGTCTCTCTTCAGGTACCACGCCCTAGGAGAGGGGATCTCATTGAAACCTACAAAATACTTATAAGGAAAGACAGGGTAGATGCAGGTAAGATTGTGTCCCCTGGATGGGGAATCTAGAACAAGGGGACACAATTTCAAAATAAGGGGAAGCCCCTTAGGACCGAGATGATGAGAATATATTTTACTCAGAGGGTTGTGAATATTTGGAATTCTCTATCCCAGACGGCTGTGGAAGTTCAGTTATTGAGTATGTTTAAGGCAGAGATTGACAGATTTCTAAATACCAGTGATATAAAGGGATTTGGGGATAGTGTGGGGGGAAAAAGGCATTGAAGTGGATGATCAGCCATGATCGTATTGAATGGCGGAGCAGACTCGATGGGCTGAATGGCCTATTCCTGCTCCTATGTTCCTATGTTAATCTTGGTCTGGAGATGTGGATGGTCTTCACTGGTGGTACATTTGTCCAGTTTGTGAGGCTCTTCAGCAAGATTGTTCCTTGTTTACCTCCATCTCTTTTATCATCGATCTTTCCCATCAGCATCAGACTTTCTAAATCATGATTTCTCATTACGTGCCTAAGAAATCCCAACTGTCCCTCCCTGATCTTGGTCAGCAAAGTCCTTTTGGTCTCAGGTTTTACGACCAGTTCTTTATTGGTGGTGTACATGGCGTTTAAAGGGATATTGGATAATGTCCACGTGGGAGAAAGGGACAGAAGGTCATGGTGGGATGAAATAGGGTGGGATGAGGCTCATGTGGAGAATAAACACTAGTATGTACCAGATGGGCCGAATAGCCTGTTCCATATGCAATCTTCACACTTAAGCCTGACCTGCTGCTTTCCATAGACAACCTTATCACTCCCTGGACAGCATCACTGGCAGCATACCCGGACTGAATGGGGAGGCAATTGCACACACAGTAACGTGTAAGGTCAAGCTACACTTCTTTATTTTGCAAGCATATACTTTATTCATAAAACTTGTAAAAGTCCATTACAAAGCATTTCAACTTGAAAACGACACAAAGTCCAATAAAATCCAACTTGTCTCCATACAGCCTGTTCTGCTGCTCAGTGTCTCTACACAGTTGTAATTCTGTTGATATTTGCAGTATACATTCAATGTCAGGCATTCAGCCTGAGAGAAAAACATTTCAAATTGAAAAACCACAAGAAGTGCAATAGGGTTCAACTCTCCTTCACACAGTGTGTACCTTTCTGAGGTGCCTTAATACGATTGCAATACTTCTGCAATCAAACAGTCGCTTGGTAGTACAGACCTTGAGTTTTGCTGAAAAAAAGAGACATGTCAAATCTTTTCGTCTTGCACTCACCAGGTCACTTTGCAAGAATGCCAATATAAGGGGAAAACAACACTTTATGCGGTATTAGAAGAGAGTGTTGATTGGTTGGTAAGTGGACTCTGATTGGTAGAGGTGTTGCCATGGAGAATGCACTAGTGATGGTGACTGACAGTTAGCCACCAAGTGTTGTTTGAAATTTAACCAGGCAGCTTGACCCTGATTGGTCAAGGCATTTCCCTGAGGAATGAGTCAGCGAATGGCTGCCACTTATTTTGTTTAGCTGAAACAGGCACATTTTGTTTCTGTCTGCAAAGAACAGGGTCCTTTGTAATAATATATGTAGCTTCCAGTACAGGCAAATGTATCACACAGCAAGCCCAACTGACAATCTTAAATTGGTCATCAGTGTAATTCTCAGCACATTGAGAATTATTTAGCAAATGTTGTCCAATCGCGGAATCACATCTAATGTTGGACACTGTGTTTTGAGTTTTGCAAGTACGGGCTGGTTGGGTACGGTCTAAACCCTGCCGGTTGCAAACAGCAGTTGCGACATGCTGTTTGATACAATTCGCCAGTCTTTAGGACATACGGCCTACATACCCAGCATCACACTGGCACTGAAATTCATACCCAACATTACTCATTTGTGTGATAGGCAGAACGTCTTTTTGGCTTGACGGTAGCATCCTGTTAGTGGCAAATACCGCTCATGTTGCTACTGTATAGTAACAGCTTGAAACAGCTAGCTTCACCTGGTGCTCACAGTTTTGAGATACCTTAC
This sequence comes from Cetorhinus maximus, assembly GCF_964194155.1. Lineage (NCBI taxonomy): Eukaryota > Metazoa > Chordata > Chondrichthyes > Lamniformes > Cetorhinidae > Cetorhinus > Cetorhinus maximus. The sequence goes on along the minus strand of NC_135907.1, from coordinate 3,883,225 downwards.
CCTTCCAGGGTAATCTGAGGTAGACTGGGCACTTCTCAGGGCTAAAAGTGATGGTCTTAGGCCTATTCATGAGTGTGCGTGATATACAGCGTGAAACGATCTGATCAGTGTAGCCATTATCCTGCAGGATGTGCCCTATTTCAGCATCAAGCCTGCATGGTGAGCAAATGGCTTAGGCCCTATTTACAAGATTGCTGATAAGACCAATCTTATAGCATGTGGAACTGTAAGAATCCCAATATGTATATTGACCAGTGAAGGTAGGTTTGGGGGAGAATTTTCTCCCTGTCAGGGGAGCTGAGTGCGAGCGGGCGTGCAGCTGATCACCGCCCGCAATCAGCGGTGCGCCGCCATTTTGCGTGGACAGGCCAATTAAGGCCTACCCCGCGTGATGCGCACCAGGAAGCACTGAGCGCTCCCTGTGTGTGTGTGTGTGTGGGGGGGGGGGGGGGGGGGGAGTAGGCTGAGTCGGGGCCTTTGTTCTTTCACACATGCGCGCGACAGAGCGCAGAAATCTCCCCGAGGCGCAGAGCTGTGTCAGGGAGATTAGTTTCATTATCAATTATTTAAATAAAGGAAAAAAAAAATGTTTTAAGACATGTCACATGAGCTGGGACAGGTCAATGAACTTTAATGAAAGCTTTTATCCAATTTATAAACATTTCATGCAACCTCATCCGGCCCATGGATAAGGTTCTATGATAAATGCGAAGGCCGCCTGGGCTCTTCGCCTGCCCCCCCGCCAACCTTAAGGTTGGACGGGCAGCTCCTTTAAGTATTTTAACTGATATTTAAATGGCCTTAATAGGCCTTTGATAGTTCGGCAGGTGTGCACCGGAGTTGGCTGTGCGCCCGCCGAACTGAAGATTGGAATGACGCGCAGTGACGTCAGGACGCATGACTGAAGCCACCGAGCATCATTTTATGCGTCAGTAAGCGGGTCCCGCCCCCACACGCCGACCCGAAGATTCTGGCCTTGCGGTAGGCCATGGTAGAGAATCCCCTGGCAGATTTCTCAACTGGTACATCAAGGAAAGGGAGTTTATTTGACTGCTCCATTTCACAGATGAATTTGAGCGCAGGATGGAGCCCATTAAGACATGTAAGGAAATTATTACATGCAGCTGCGGATTTAAATATAGCAAATATATCATCCACATATCAGAAATATGCGAGAGGTAGGAGGTTAGGTGTCATTCCATCAAAGACACGTTTCTCATGGAACCCAACAAAGATGTTTGCGAGAGCTGGGCCTAGAGGGGATCCCATGGCAACACCAACTATTTAGGCATAACATAGTGTCATTAAAACCGAACTCAACTGTGTGAGTTGCCAAATTCATAAGTTCAATGAATATGGATTCAGGCAATGGTGGCAGGTCTAGATTGCCATGATATAGTGCTGCTGCACAAATATCTATGGTTTCCTTAAGTGGAACATTGGTGAATAAGCTAGCAATGTCAAATGAGCACATGAACACAGCATTGCTATCAATATGCAAGTCTTGTATGGCCTTCGTAAATGTGAAGGAGTCCTTCACTGTCTATGTGGAAAACTTGCTCAAATCTTGCAAAGTGCCCTGATGAGTGCAAAACAAAAAGTTTTGACATGTCTCTTTTTTTCAGCAATACTTCTGGATTCATATTCAATGTTAGGCAGAAAGCCTGAGGGGCTTCTACAAATCTATGGCTGAAAGGCCTTAGACAACAACAATTCTCACCAGGATGCGGGTGGCAATGGTGTGTTACACTTCACTCAGGAAGTCCGAGTTGCTGTGGCAACACCCACTTTTACATGCATGTTGCAGCCCGGAGCAATGGACAGTGATGGTGGAGGCTCCAACAGTGGGGGAGAGGTAATGTCACTGGACTAATGCAAAGGTGGGCTCAAATCTCCCCATGGCAGCTGGTGGAATTTAAATTCACTGAATTAAAAGAAATCTGGAATGTAAAGCTGATCTCAGTAATGGTGACTGTGAAACTATCATCGATTGTTGTAAAAACCCATCTGGTTCACTAATCCCCTTTTTGGGAAGGAAATCTGCCGTCCTTACCTGGTCTGGGCCTACATGTGACTCCAGTTCCACAGCAATGGGGTTGACTCTTAACTGCCCTCTGAAATGGCCTAGCAAGCCGCTTAGTTCAAGGGCAATTAGGGATGGGCAACAAATGCTGGGCCTTGCCAGTGTCGCCCACATCTCTTGGAAGAATAAGGAAAAAAAAGCATTTATTCCATCACACGGTTGACCAGGAATCTCTCCCACTCTTACTACCTGCCATTGGTGGGTGTTGGAAGGATTTGCAGGCTGATACTCAACCTGTTTGGCTGCGTTATGAACCCGCCTTCCTTGGCCATCACTTAGGACTTGAGCCCAGAGCTGCCCCAGAGGCAGGGACATACCCATTCCGTCAACAAGACCTCCATTGAGGGTGGTAGCTGCCAATTATACTTTAGCAGCAAGAGTTGCCCAAATAATGGTGCTGACTGAGTATATTTTGGGTAGCACCGTTAATGGATCAACTTTTAATTAACTCTGTTCATAACAACTTGGTTTCAACATGTTTTTCAATTTTAGAGTATAGAACTTGTTCCACGCCCCACAGTCTAATGTGATAAGGAGTTAATTTCCTGATCAGTAACCCTTTCGAAAGAGAGCCATGGTTATATTTGAAATGGTCTCCACAGCATTTCTGTCTGTTTCTTGAATATTTTTGTTTGGATAGTGAGTACTTATGGTATCTTCTATGGGGACTAGCTCAGGGGATCACAGGCCTCGTTGCTATTGAGACGATGAAGTCACAAGGCAGATTTGTCCTTGTAAACATTAAAAACGAAAAGGCTTGATTTATGGAATGCCTTTCATGACCTCAGGATATCCGAAAGCCAAATGAACACTTTTGAAGTGTAGCCACTATTGTAATGTAGGAAACAAGGCAGCCAATTTGTGCACAGCAAGCTCCCACAAACAGCAATGTAATAACGACCAAATAATCTGTTTTAACGTTAACTGAAGGATAACTATTAACCAGGATATTGGGGATAACTCCCACTTTTTGTCCTCAAAGATGTGGCTGTGGGCTCTTCTATGTTGACCAAAGAGGCCAATTTGGGCCTCGATTTGACATCTCATCCAAAAAACAGCACCTGCAACAACATCCCCCAGCTACCGCATTGGAGTCTCAGCCTTGATTTTTGTGCTCAAGTCTCCAGAGTGAGGATTTGAACTCACCACCCTTTAACTCAGAGGCAAGAATGCTACCAACTGAGCTCCAGCTGGAATACGACAATGAAGGATGCCACCATTACATACACCACATTCTGCTTACGCATAACCAATCTCTGTTAATTCCCAGTCCCCTGTACACTGACTCCAAAATCCTTGTCCTTGCCTCCAACTCCCTCCATGGCCTTGGTCCACCCTAACTCTACAAACCCCTGCATCCCTGTTTGCACTCTTCATTCTTCCAACTCTGGTCTACTGCACCTTCTTTCCACCTTCCACACCGCCATCAATGGGGATCTTTCAACCATCTTAGCCCCCTCGCTCCCCCCCCCCAACTCTCTTCCCTCACTCTCCTGCGTCAGCTGTGGTTCTGTTAGTAGCACTCTCACCTCTGGTTTAGAGGGTAAGTGCAGAGTCCCACTCCGTGGACTTGAACACAAAAATCTAAAGCTGACAGGCTGCTGCTGCTCTTATGGGAGCCCAGGTGGCATTAAACTGAGGCCTTTTCAGGTGAACGTCAAAGACCAGGGAGCGCGAATTCGTGGGAGAGCAGGAGCATTCTCCCTGGAGTCCGCTCCCTGAGCCAACACCTAAAACATTGCTGCCTGTGGGCGCTTGCTGTGCCCAACACTGGCTGTTTCATTTCCTACATTACAGCGGCAAATAAATAAATGCAAGTTATTTTTTCACTTGCCTACCTTGCTATGTGTACTCTCAGCTTCAAAAACCTTCTTGGTACCGAATATTGCTCCTGACTACTCCTGCCTCATTTGGAGTTATGAATGTTGGAACATTTTCATTCTGGTACAGGCCTTCAGTTCAGGTAAATCGTCAAATCAAATATGAAATATAATCAGAAATAGTATTAAATAAAATAAGAATAAGGATTAAGTAATGTAAAATTGTATTGTGTGAGGTTTTAGCCTCCTTACCTAAGGAAGGATATACTTGCCAGAGAAGGAGTGCAATGTTTCTATGAGGTGAGATTGAGGAGGCTGGGCCTGTATTCTCTAGAGTTTCGAAGATTAAGACGTCATCTCACTGAAGTGTACAAAGTTCTGACAGGATAGATGCAGGAAGGATGTTTCCTCGGGCTGGGGGCGGTCTCAAAATAAGCGGAAGCCCATTGAGGGCTGAGACGAGGAGGAATTTCTTCACTCAGCGGGTGGTGAATCATTGGAATTCTCTACCCCAGGGGGCTGCAGAGGCTCAGTCGCTGAGTTTCTATGTTCAAGACCGAGGTCGATATTAAAGATATCACGGGATTTTTAAAAATTCATTCGTGGGATGTGGGCGTCGCTGGCTAGGCCAGCATTTATTGCCCATCCCTAATTGCCCTTGTTCAGAGGGCATTTATGAGGGATATGGGGATAGTGAAGGAAAATGGCATTAAACAAGAAGATCAGCTATGATCCATTTGAATAGCGGAGCAGGCTCGAGGGGCTGAATGACCTACTGCTTCTATGTTCCTCTGTCCTAAATATTATTATCGTTTAACAGCAGGCGATGAACCAGGGGTTTTGCCAGAGTCTGGCTTTTACCTCCACTGGTAGCGACAGGGAACAGGCCTCAAAAAATTAAAATGAATCCTTAACACAGAATCGAAAGGAAAACTGCGAGCACTGAGAATCAGAAATAAAGACATAAAGCACAATAAATCCCAGAATCACAGCCTTGCTGGCATTGGCCTCAGGCCTGAGCTTAGGCCCCAGTCAGTGAATTCAGGGAGCGTTAGCAATCACTGGCAGGAGATTGCAAACAGGACACTCCTTCCTGAAATTCATTCCGATCAAAGGTATAGCTTCTCTCCCAGGATGTCTGTGAATAAAAGTTTAGAGGGAGATTCAAGTGCTGGAAACGCAGGCCCACAGGGGGAAAAAAAATCAGCTTTTTAAAAATTGACTCTTTCATGGGATGAGGACATCACTGGCAAGGCCCAGCATTTGTCGCCTGTCCCTAATTGCCCTTGAACTGAGTGGCTTTTAAGCCATTTCAGGGGGAAGTTAAGAGTCAACCACATTGCTGTGGGTCTGGAGTCATGTGTAGGCCAGACCAGGTAAGGGCAGCAGATTTCCTTCCCTAAAGGGCATTAGTGAACCTGATGGGTTTTTATGACAATCGATGATAGTTTCACAGTCACTGTTCAGGTTTCAATTATAGAATTTAAATTCCACCAGCTGCTATGGTAGGATTTGAACCCTTGCCCCCAGAGCATTAGCCTGGAGCCTCTGGGTTACTAGCCCAGTGACATTACCACTACACCACAGGGCGACACCACACTCTTAGGCTGGGGTTTTCCACTTCAAACTAAGTCCCATGGCGGGAGCGGGAAGTCGTTGGGGTTGGGGGGGGGAGATTGCCTGGTGGGTAAACCTGCCAAATCGCACGACGTTGGGCTCATTAATTATGTAGCCGGGAGTTCCCCGGCCAATCGTGCGGCAGAGTGGGCAGGACCACCATATCCGGGCACCATGTTTACAGAGCTCGCAGACGTTTCATTCATGTACAGCCCGAGGACTCTGTAAGACAGAATGGCCTCCAGGAAGCAGCAGGCACCAGCCCCACGGCTCAGCGGCGCCTGGCTGGAGACTCTCCTGCAGGCCATGGGGGGACAGGAGGGACGTCCCGCTTCCCAGGGGTGGGAGGAGGAGGAGGGGCCACCCGACTAGCCACGCCTTCCTGGGGTGGAGGTTGCCAGGGTGGTCAATGCAAGTGGATGACCTAATCCTCACTGCCAGAGTAAGTGAACCCTCTACCCCCACTCACCTCACCGAATGTCTTCTGCGACATCGCCGTCAATGCCAAGGCCACTAGCTGTGTATAAAAGCCCTTCACGAGGTGCTGGGGAGCTGCCTCATTGCCCCACCCGCAGCCCATGTGGTCTCAGGTAGAGTTGCTCACCCAGCCACGCTGAAGGCACAGCCGTTGTGGGGGAGGTGGTGGGGGGTTGGCGTTGAGGACAACTCGCAGTTGCTGCTGATGCCAAGCCTCTGTCGCCCTTTGTCCCTGTAGCTGCCCGAGCTCGCAGGTCTGGAGGGCGCTAACTCTGGGGGGCTGGCATCTTGCACATGGCACCCACTGCTGCCAATGGCTGGGGGCGGTTGGAGGGACGCAATGGTGAGGGTGGGAGGTGGGGTGTCAGTCAAGGGGCCTACATTGTCCTGCATGGTCCCCAGCTTCCTGAGCGCCGCTGGATCTCCGCTTACCCAGGCTAGCGGACAGTGTCCCTCAAACCCCCCCCCACACGGTGCTCAGACTCAGGGAATTGACGAGGCCGCTCATTAGACAGAACTAGCAGCCTGTGGCCTGCGGCCTGCATCAGAAGTGCTCGCAAACCATCCTCCATCTTTAGGCAGGAGGGGACAGCGCACCACAGGCGTGAGAGGGAGGATTCGGGAGGGGGGGGGCGAGCCAGAAACCCACCCCCTCACACAGCTTGAGCAGCGGGCAGCCAAGCTGGCATGGGGAGGACCATGACCCTTGCAGGCGCCAATGGCAAGGTCGGCCTCCCCCTGCCATCCAGTGAGGGAGCGAGGTTACCCCTGCCTGTTGGAATCTGAGGCTGAGGCTCTGTGCAATGTAGCAGGCAGGCCTGGCAATCCCTCATTCCCTCCTCTCTCCGTTCCCAGGTGCCAGCAGGAAGAGGGTGAGGCCAAACGCTGCACCTGAACTCAGCCCCAGCCCACGCGAGACCTCCGAAGAGAATGAAGACGATCAATTCTCACCTGTAGAGCCATCGCAAAATTCACCTGCGCCCTCCACCAGCCCAAGGACACGCACCTGGGTGGCTCATCGCTCTCGTGTGGGGTGGGCCTCACGCTCTGGGTGGTCACCTCCTAGACACGTGTCCACAGCAGGAGGGGGCAGCCAAGGACTCCAGCACGCGGAGGGCTGCTGGGGAAGAGGCCTCTGATAAATCCGAGCCTGACGATGAGCCTCTGGGACTGATCCTGGAGGAGATGCTGGAGGGGGGCCTGGGGGGGGACATCAGGCCGAGGTGTCAGAGGCCCTCAGCAGAGTGACACGCGAGGTGGAGGAATCCCTTCACATGCTCTCTAATGTCGTGGCACCGACATGTGAATGAATGGAGGGTTCCATGGGGAGGACGATGGTCATCATGGAAACCCTGGGTCCAGCAGAACGCCCAGATTCTGCCAGGGGTGCGCACAGACCTGCACCCTATCGCTGTAGACATGGGTGAGCCTTTGCAGTGGCTACACGAGAGGGGGTCAGGGCACCTCGACCCCCCACCCCTGCAGGTGCCTCTTCTCCTCAAGGAGTCAAGGAGGGGCCATTGGGCACCCAAAGGGTGGAGGAGCATCAGGCAGACACTCCCCGGGCTTCCACCCAGGACTCTCCAAGGGTCTCCGTGCACTCTGAGTCTCCTCTGCGTATGACACCGTCAGCTCCAGCCTGTGGGACTGCTGAGGCCACACCTGTACCAGAGCAGGAGACCCAAAGTAGGCCGGGGCCCTCCAGGTCTCTGGGCTCCAGAGACCAGGTCACCGGAGACTAGAAGGCACAATGGTCAACAGGCTGCCCCCAGCCTCTGCTGCAGACATTGGTGGAAGCACCGAAACATAGTGGTATGGTAAGGAATATTAAAAGCTCTAAGTTCACTCTGGGAGCAGGGGCGTACAACCATTGCAATGTTACGGACAGGAAGGGGGTTAAATTAAACCACACTAATTACTCCTCTCACCACCCGCCCGTAAACAGAAAGATGTTTTTGATTTGCTTCCCTCTTTATAAGCTGTGGTGTATTTCCGAACCCCTCGGTTTTGGTACGACCCATTTTTCTATTATTAGCCCCACAGCAAACTCAAGATTGGATGAACTCAAAGGGTTAGTTTATTTGCAAACACTCAAAACATAAATAGAGGGTTTGCAACATCCCCCTTGCTTTCAGATAGTAAAGAGAGGGATAGAGGAAAGAAAGATTTACAGTACAGAGACCACAGAGAAAAGAGAGATTCTTTCACATGGGTTCCAGATTCCAGAATCAAAGTCCAATGAGGTATTCCTTCACGAAGGTCGGTGAGCTAAAAAACCGATGTCGTAGAATTCACTTTTCCGGTGGTATTGACCTCACACGATGAGATAGGCATGCAGAGATGGATCAGTCTTGTCAGTGATGGTACAGAATTTCCAGATGGGGCCAAGTGTTCAAATTGGGCAGAGATCCTTTTCTGTGAGGCTGACAGTTAGATGGTAAACAGCAGACTGAGCTTTGCAGTTCAGCAAGGCACTATTACAGGTTCCACAAGCCACAGGCTCATGTCACATGACTCCCTCCTCTCCATACTGTCTTTGACAAAGAATGTGTATCCCTCACCTGGGTCCCTGAGATTGTTAAATGCCTCAACCATTACGAATTGAAAGGAAGGTCGCGGGGCCCTTTGTCTTAGGAGGTGAGCAGACTCCACGTTGGGGGGACGATTCCGGAAAGCAGGGCTTATAATGAGAGGCAGATGTATTTAAATGACGTCGTGTGGGGGCAGGGAACGCAGCCTGCCATTGGCGGGCGGAGCGGACAGTCGCAAACGGGTTTCATGACGGCGTGAAACTGATTTTTTGACCTTCCCACAATATGTACGCTCACGCCCGCCATGATGCCCAACGGATATGAGCCTGATGGAGATGTGAGGGTGTGTGTGAGAGTTAGTGGTGATGTCCCTTGAGGTGTGAGATCCCTGTGGGTGTGTGATGGGTTTGTGAGTGTGTGAGGTGAGAGTGAGGAGAAGAGTGACTTACCCTGGCGTAATGGATGAGACCATTCATCCTCTTGTGGCACTGGGTGGCTGTCCTCTTTTGCAGGGCGTTGGCACTGACCACCGCTGCCACCGCCTCCCATGCTGGCTGGGTGACCTTGCTTGCTGGTCTTTGCCCAGAGCAGGGTAGAGGGCATCATAGTAGGGCGCTCGAGGGAGACATCACTAAATCTGGGGGGCAGCATGTTTCCTCCCTTTGGCAGCCATCAGTTCCCAGCAGCTTCCTATTCCTTGGAGAGAGCCGGCTCTGTGCAGGGGCGGACGTTAAATATGGTGCCCGGTTTACTGAGGGCCTGAGGTGACGGTGGGGCGGGCGAATCAGAGGCTGCCCTGCCAGCGACCCGGCACATTTCCAGAGAATGAGTTATTAATGAGGCGGGACGCGCTGGCAATGGAACGATATAGCGTGTGAAAAGCCACCATTGCAACTGGCGGGTAAAACGTCCTCTCTCCCGCCCGCTACCCCACTTAGTACAAATCTGGGGCGATTCTGCCTTGAGGGTGAGATCTGTAAAATTTTGACAGGATTGACACGGAAGATGTCCCCATTTTCGGGCAGGATCAAAACTAGAGACCACAAATATAAGGCGGTCACTGATAAATCCAACGGGGGATTCAGGAGAAACCTCCTTGGCTGGTGTTGTGATCTTGGACGTGTGAGAATGCAGACAACGACATGTCCCTTTAAGAAGCTGCATCGTGACATCGCTGTGACATCACCGTGTGTAAGGCTGAAGAATAAACAGTACAGTACAGTTAGATGTTCACTATCGCCTGTGATCTCTGCTGCAGATGTTCACTGCTGTCTGTGACTCTGTATCCGTCTCTATGTATACCTTATGAGTCAGGCATATATGACTGTTAGCACCCAGGCCAGATCCAGGCCTGTGCCAAGCTGAACATAGCTATCGCTGGTAATAAACTTCATCTAATTCTGTTTGACCAGAATCCTCGTCAACCTCAATATTTGCTTAGCATAGATAAGCACAGAGGCAGATCCCTCAAGATCTACATCGAGACCCTTGATATATATGGTGGCAGCAGGCTGTAAGAGACCACAAGACCCAGAGAGCGGTGGGAATGTGGAACTCACTACCACAGGGAGCAGTTGAGGCAAAGAGCTTAGATATAATGGAGGGGAAGCTAACTACATGACGGAGAAAGGAATAGAAGGAAATGCATATAAAGTGCATATAAAATGCATATAAAGGCAAGTGAAAGGGACCTGTGTGAAACATGAAGACCAGGGTAGACCGGTTGGGCCAAATGGCCTGTTTCTGTGTTACAGAATCAAGGACATCTCCTCTGTCCCAGCGCTGGAAGAGCTGCTTCACTTACAGGGTCGTAAGGTCAGTGTGAATAATAAGAAAGAGGCAGATACACAAGGCAAGGTCTGCCTTCAATCCCCTCAACCCCACACCTTGCAAGAAATAGAAAGTGTCCCAAACACTCATGGAGATATGATTCTTCCAGCCTCAGTGGGGTTCCACCACAGGCACTGTGGGGTTATCTCTTGCATAGTCGGCAATTTTCCTGGACAGCCTTTGTTGGGGAGTTCAGATGGACTAGTCAGTCTGGGTCTAGAAGAAGACATCTTCTGATGAAGTGATTGAAGCTGACAACAGCCAGCACTTGTGAATAGCTCAGAGAGGAGCTTCATGGAAAGGACGTTGGAACAAGGTAGGCACATGTGGTTTGGACTAATGTCCGCGTGGAGGATATATGTCAACATGGGCCCGATGACCTGTTTCTGTGTTGCAATTACTCGTTAATTCCATGTAACTGCTTCTGTACGTGCCAACTTCCCTCATGAGTCATCACTCACTTCCTTTTGCGTTCTCTAAGCCCTCACCTGGTGAAACTGTTGGGCATTTCCAAGTCTGACAGGCCTCCCATTTCATACCCAGTGGGAGAATCTTCCTATAAAGCTGTCCTGGTTCACTTCCCACCTCCATAAATTTGAACTCATCCAAAATGCTGCTGTCCTACCCTAACTTGTACTGAGTCTCCTTCACCCATTGTCCCTCCGCTTGCCGACTTCATTGGTTCCTGGTCTGGCACCAGTTTGATTTGAAATTCTCACCCTCTACATGCTTGACCCTCCCTATCTCTGTATCCTGCTCCCTAGTCCTACAACCCTCCAAGGTCTCTGTGCCCATCTAATTCGGCACATCTCCGATTTCAACTGTTCCGCCATTGGAGTCCACAATAAGGCCTGAGCTCTGGAATTCCCTCTCTAAACCTTTCCACCTCTCCACTTGCCTTTCCTCCTTTGAGGCATCCTTAAAACCCTAGCTAATAAAAACAGGAAAATGCTGGAAAAACTCAGCAGGTCTGGCAGCATCTGCAGAGAGAGACACAGGGTTAATATTTTGAGTCCAATATGACTGTTCCTCAGAGCTTCCTCTTGGACCAACCCTCCTTATGTGGCTCAGTGTCAAATTCTAGTTTGATAACCCTCCTGGATGTTTCATTACACTGAAGGCACTATGTAAATGTTATTGTTGTAATCATTAAAGCCCAGCTTCAATCACCTTTTCCCCAGGCCCATGCAGCATAGCGACCCAGTATATTTCAGTTTAAATGTCTAAAGAATGTTCCTTTTTTGGTTGAAGCCGTGTGAAGTAAAAATTCACGCACCATCATGTCTTGATTCTGCAAAATCGATTCCCTTTACAAAGAGCAGAAAAACACATGGTGCAGGCTAAACTGCAAACTGGTCCCTTGTGCCCATCTCCTGAACCATGTTTTTACCCAGCGGAGTCTAATTCTTTGCACACACACGTTTAGCAGGTGGCTTATGGTGTGCCAGGTGATTTATCATGGAATAAAGTTTCCTTCCCTGTCGGAGGTGCGAGTGGCCGGGTCTGTGGGCTATTAACGCCGGCAGAGCCCAGTTGTGCCAAATGGCCTGTTTCAGTGACGTGAGACCTCAAATGCCACAGATGGTAAACAGCTTGTATTAAGACATGACACACATTTACTGAGCCCACCCTGAGGCAACCATCTGGTTCATGTACTCTTCAAAACATTCTTCACTACCCCCTGTTCATTTTCCCTTCTTTATTTGTTTTTTTTTGATGGGTTGTGGGTGTCGCTGGCAAGGCCCAGCATTTGTTGCCCATCCCTAATTGCCCTTGAACTGAATGACTTGCGAGGCCATTTCAGGGGGTGGTTAAGAGTCAGCCACATCGCAGTGGGTCTGGAGTCACATGTAGGCTAGACCAGGTAAGGACGGCAGATTTCCTTCCCTAAAGGGCATCAGTGAACCAGATGGCTTCGTGAAGGTGTTAACCCCATCACTCTACGACTTTCCCCCAACCTCAGGGGGAAATACTCTGATCAGTGTTCACGATCATCGATGCCCTTATCATGTGGATGCGCTAAAGATCTGAGCCCGAATCCTGTCTCGGACTAAACAGCACAGAAGGTGGCCATTCTGCCCATCGTGCCTGTGCCAGCTCTTTGAAACAGCTATCCAATTAGTCCCACTCCCCCCTGCTCTATTCCTATAGCTTTGCACATTTTTTCCCCTTCAAATATTCATCCAGTTTCCTTTTGAAAGTTATTTTTGAATTTGTTTCCATCACTGTTTCAGACAGTGCATTTCAGCTTATAACAACACGTTGTGAAAATATTCAGTCACCTCTGGCTCTTTGGCCAAGTCCCCCAAATCTGTGTCCTCTGGGTTACTGACCTTCTGGTTACTGACCCTCTGGTTACTCTGGTTACTGACCCCCTGGTTACTCTGGTTACTGACCCTCTGGTTACTGATCCACTGGTTACTGATGCTTCTGTTTATTCTTGTTACTAACCCGCTGGTTACTGACCCTCTGGTTACTGACCTTCTGGTACTGACCCATTGATTACTTTGGTTACTGACCCTCTGGTTACTGATCCCCTGGTTGCTGATGCTTCTCATTACTCTTGTTACTGATCTGCTGGTTACTGACCCTTCTGTTTTTTTTATTATTCACGGGATGTGGCTGTCACTGGCTGGGCCAGCATTTATTGCCCATCCCTAATTGCCCTTGAGAAGGTGGTGGTGAGCTGCCTTCTTGAACCGCTGCAGCCCATGTGGTGTAGGTACACCCACAGTGCTGTTAGGGAGGGAGTTCCAGGATTTTGACCCAGCGACAGTGAGGGAACGGTGATATATTTCCAAGTCAGGATGGTGAGTGACTTGGAGGGAAATTCCAAATGGTGGTGTTCCCATCTATCTGCTGCCCTTGCCCTTCTAGGTGGTAGAGGTTGCAGGTTTGGAAGGTGCTGTCTAAGGAGCCTTGGTGAGTTTCTGCACTGCATCTTGTAGATGGTACACACTGCTACTACTGTGAAGGGAGTGAATGTTTGTGGATGTGGTGCCAAACAAGTGGGCTGCTTTGTCCTGGACGGTGTCAAGCTTCTTGAGTGTTGTTGGAGCTGCACTCATCCAGGCAATGGGGAGTATTCCATCACACTCCTGACGTGCCTTGTAGATGGTGGACAGGCTTTGGGAAGTCAAGAGGTGAGTTACTCATTGCAGGATTCCTAGCCTCTGACCTATCCTTGTAGCCACAGTATTTATACGGCTAGTCCAGTTCAGTTTCTGGTCAATGGTAACCCCTAGGATGTTGATAGTGGAGGGTTCAGTGATGGTAATGCCATTGAATGTCAAGGGGCGATGGTTGGATTCTCTCTTGTTGGAGATGGTCATTGCCGGACACTTGTGTGGTGTGAATGTTACTTGCCACTTGTCAGCCCAAGCCTGGATATTGTCCAGGTCTTGCTGCATTTGGACATGGACTGCTTCAGTGTCTGAGGAGTCACGAACGGTGCTGAACATTGTGCAATCATCAGTGAACATCCCCACTTCTGATCTTATGATGGAAGGAAGGTCATTGATGAAGCAGCTGAAGATGGGCCTAGGACACTACCCTGAGAAACTCCTGCAGTGATGTCCTGGAGCTGAGATGACTGACCTCCAACAACCACAACCATCTTCCTTTGTGCTAGGTATGACTCCAACCAGCAGAGAGTTTTCCCCCAATTCCCATTGACTCCAGTTTCGCTAGGGCTCCTTGATGCCACACTCAATCGAATGCAGCCTTGATGTCAAGGGCAGTCACTCTCACCTCATCTCTGGTTACTGACCCTCTAGTTGCTGACCCTCTGGTCGCTGACTCTCTGGTTACTGACCCTCTGGTCGCTGACTCTCTGGTCGCTGACTCTCTGGTTACTGACCCTCTGGTCGCTGACCCTTTGGTTGCTGACCCTCAGGTTGCTGACTCTCTGGTTACTGACCCTCTGGTTACTGACCTTTCTGCCACTGGAAACGGTTTCTCCTCATTTCCTGTGTTGAAACATGATTTTGAACACCTCGATTAACTCTCCCCTTAACCCTCTCTGCTCCAAGAAGAACAATCTCAGCTTCTCCAGTCTCTCCACATTAACTGAGACTAGCTTTTCAATTCCAGATGTATTCACTGAATTTAAATTCTACCGGCTGCTGTGACAGGATTTGAACCGGTGTCCCCCAGGGCATTAGCCTAGGCCTTTGGATCATTAGTCCAGGGGCATTACCACTACACCGCTGTTGCCCCACCCTCCACTGACCTGTCACAGGTAGAGTCATGAAGCATGTTAGGTTCAGAAAAGCACCAAGAACGCTGGGGATAAGGACATGCAGAGGTTCTTCAGTGAGGGTGGAGCAGACACCAGACTGGAATCCTCTGCTACCGTTCTTGTCAAAAATCTCCTCTGCGCCCTCTCCAGAGTCTTAACACCCTTCCTAGAGTGCGGTGCCCAGACTTGGACCCCAAGTGAGGCCTAACCTGTGGATTATAAAGTTTCTGCGTATTAGCCCCACTTTTGTACTCCAGCCGCTATTTATAAAGCCCAGGACCCCACCCGTATTTGAACAGCCTTCTCAATTTGTCCTGTCTTCACAGGCTTGCGTATGTGGTTCACCAAAGGGGATAAAACCAGGGGCCTGCTCCTTTCAAAGCTTCAGGTGGCCAATGGACAGCAAGCACACCACATCATTACTCAGCGGCACCCTCAAGAGTTCATGTTTCAACAATCCCTGTGTATCACTGACTCTGATAACTTACCCTGCGCCTGAGCACATGCCACACACCCCCCCACACCCAATTGCCAAGGACTGGACGGGACTCTTGTTTTCAATTCTCTTGCAATGTCACTATTGGACCATCCACTTGGCGACCCTGCACATATCATATCATATCTGCTTCCAGCCACCACGTGGGGAAGCACCCCACCCCCCACCAACCACTGCGTTGCATTTATATATCACCTTGAACATAGGAAACCATCGCACCTCCGGAGCGATTATCAAATTAAGTCTGACACTGAGCCACATAAGGAGATAGTGGGACAGGTGACCAAAAGCTTGGTCAAAGAGATAGGTTTTAAGGAGTGTCAAGCAATTAACGAGGCAAATGGTATGATGGCCTTTATTACAAGAGGATTTGAGTAAAGATGTCTTACTGCAATTATATAGCACCTTGGTGAGACCGCACCTGGAGTATTGTGTACAGTTGTGGTCTCCTTACCTAAGGAAGAATATAATTGCCTTAGAGGGAGTGCAACAAAGGTTCACCAGACTGATTCCAGGGATGGAGGGATTGTCCTAGGAGGAAGAATTAAATAGACTGAGCCTTTATTCCCTGGAGTTTGGAAGAATGAGAGGTGATCTCATTCAAACATACAAAATTCTTACAGAGCTGAACAGGGTAGATGCAGGAAGGATCCTGGCTGGGGGCTCTAGAACCAGGGCGCACAGTCTCAGGATAAGGGGCAGGCCATTCAGGACTGAGATGAGGAGGAATTTCTTCACTCAGAGGGTGGTGAATCTTTGGAAATCTCTACCACAGAGGGTTGTGGAAATTCAGTCGTTGAGTATGTTCCAGACAGAGATCGATAGATTTCTGCACATTAAAAAACATCAAAGGATATGGGGGCAGTGCAGGAATACAGTGTTGAAGGAGAAGATCAGCCATGATCTCATTGAATGGCGGAGTGGGCTCGAAGGGCTGAATATCCTACTCCTGCTCCTATTTCTTACATTCTTATGTTCTTAAAGGAGACGGGGGGGAGATTGAGAGGGGGAGAGGTTTAGCGAGGAAATTCCAGATCGTGGGGGCGGGCAGCTGATGGTATTGGAGCGATGAAAACTGGGGATGTGCTGGACACCAGAATTGGAGGAGCACAGGGATCTCAGAGGGTTGTAGGGCTGGAGGAGGTTATAAAGGGAGGGGGGAGGCCGGGGAGTTTATGTAGGTTACCCTCTTAGTTGTGTGTCAAACAACAGTTCCCCTCTAACAGTCCGTGACTCAGAAACTGGCAGGAGAGGAAAGCCCAGGGTGTAAACCTGTACCCCGGTGGGAAATGGGTGGTGGGTTCACTGTTTTAAACCTCACATTTGACCCGTTAATTCTGACTGAAGATCCGACATTAATGAACGTGACTGGAGAGCAGTTTCAAATTGTCCACCAAATCAGCAAGACCAACACATTGTTTACAAAAGCATTCAAAATCTTCCAATCAATTTGGTGATGTTTGAAGACCCCATCTTATTAGAGAGTTTGTTAGGTGAGTAACCTTCCAGAAACATCTCTCTCTCTCTCTCGAACAGTCGTCTGCAATGCACATCAGCAAATTCACATGGCAGGCATGGATCTCACTGAGGCAAAGCGGTGTATGAGTGAGGAGGGATTGTTTGTCTTGTTAATATTTGTGCTGCTTAAGCTGAAGGATGGCGACACTGGGGAAGCGGGACGCTTTTCCAGTTCGGGGGTGGGGGGAAATTTAATGCCCGCCCCACTGGTGGTGGAGGAGGGCATTTAATTGGCAGGAGGATGCCAGGCTGCCTGTCCCCTTCCTCTGCCCCAATTAAGTCTGGGGCAGGAAGGCTCATGGACGATTTGATCGCCCCACCACTGGTTGAGGGCCTTAGGGCCCACTTATGGGCCTCTTCCACCACTGCTGGTATCCAAGCGACAGCGGGTGGGGGCGGGGTCAGACACCACGCAGTTAAACCGAAAAAGCAAAACTGTCACATTGGCTTACGCGCCCTCGGGGTGAATCTCTCTTGATCAGTACCTGGTCAAGGGACCAGCCACTAGGAAGGGTGGGAATCCCACTGAGAGCCAGCTCTCTACCCTTGTGGCTGACTCCCTTCGCCCCACCTTCCCCCGCTCACCGTGACACCCCCCCCACTACTTTGCAAACCCATCCCACCCTAGGGCCTGGGGCCTGGGTCCCGGGGCGATTCTCAGCCTCTCCCTGGGTGCATTGCCAGCAGCTGCCACCACTCCCGCTGGCCTAGGGGAGGCGCTGGTATAGTGGCACTGTCACTGGGCTGGTAATTGAGAAACCCAGGATTTATTTTTTATACATTTGTGGGATGTGGGCTTCGCTGGCTGGGCCAGCATTTATTGCCCATCCCTAATTGCCCTTGAGAAGGTGGTGGTGAGCTGCCTTCTTGAACCGCTGCAGTCCCTATGGTGTAGGTACATCCACAGTGCTGTTAGAGAGGGAGTTCCAAGATTTTGACCCAGCGACAGTGAAGGAACGGTGATATATTTCCTAGTCTGGATGGTGAGTGACTTGGAGGGGAACTTGCAGGTGGTGGTGTTCTCATGTAGCTGCTGCCCTTGTCCTTCTAGATGGTAGTGGTCGTGGGTTTGGAAGGTGCTGTTGAAGGAGCCTTAGTCTCAGGGAAGATCGGACACTAGCCACTTATTACCAGCTGTCCAGCGTACGGGTGAGACTCCTGTCACCCTCATTCAATACTGCCCCCAGTTTCAGCATCAAGCATTCCTGGTTATAGTGCAGCTAAATGCAGAATGAAGTTCCCTCTGCTCTGCCCCTGACAACTTACCTTAGCTCCAATTTCAAAAATGGTTTTCCTACTTTAACGTCAAGGCAGCATTTGACCGTGTGTGGCATCAAGGAGCCCTGACAAAACTGGAGTCAATGGGAATCAGGGAAAACTCTCCGCAGGTTAGAGTCATACCGAGCACAAAGGAGGATGGTTGTGGTTGTTGAAGGTCAGTCATCTCAGCTCCAGGACATCACTGCAGGAGTTCCTCAGGGTAGTGTCCTCGGCCCAACCATCTTCTGCTGCATCAATGAACTTCCCTCCATCATAAGGTCAGAAGTGGGGATGTTCACTGATGATTGCACAATGTTCAGCACCATTCATGACTCCTCAGATACTGAAGCAGTCCATGTCCAAATGCAGAAAGACCTGGATATCCAGGCTTGGGCTGACTAGAGGAAAGTAATATTCACATGGCACAAGTGTCAGGCGATGACCATCTCCAACAAGAGAGAATCTAACCGTCGCCTCTTAACATTCAATGGCATTACCATCACTGAATCCCCCACTATCAACATCCTGGGAAATACCATTGACCAGAAACTGAACTGGACTAGCCATATAAATACTGTGGCTACAAGAACAGGTCAGAAGCTAGGAATCCTGAAGTGTGTAACTCACTTCCTGACCCCCAAAGCCAGTCCACTATCTACAAGGCACAAGTCAGGAGTGTGATGGAATACTCTCCACTTGTCTGGATGAGTGCAGTTCCCACAACACTCAAGAAGTTTGACACCTATCCAGAACAAAACAGCCACTTGATTGGCACTACATCCACAAACATTCACTCCCTCCACCACCGACGCACAGTAGCAGCAGTGTGTGTACCATCTACCAGATGCACTGCAGCAACTCACCAAGGCTCCTTCGACAGCACCTTCCAAACCCATGACCGCTACCATCCAGAAGGACAAGGGCAGCAGACGCATGGGAACACCACCACCTGGAAGTTCCCCTCCAAGCCACTCACCATCCTGACTTAGAAATATATCACTGTTCCTTCACTGTCGCTGGGTCAAAATCCTGGAACTCCCTCCCTAACAGCCCTGTGGGTGTACCTACACCACAGCGACTGCAACGGTTCAAGAAGGCAGCTCAGCACCATCTTCTCAAGGGCAATTAGGGTGGGCAATAAATGCTGGCCTAGCCGGGGACGCCCACATCCCGTGAATGAATTTAAAAAAATTATCGAATACACTTCCAACTTCTTAGTCAGCCATCTTTTGACTTCTCTCTTTGAGACCAACAACGTGCGGAGACTTCAGTTGCAAAGGAACAGGAGGAGGCCATTCAGCCCCTTGAGCCTGTTCTTCCATTCAGTCAGATCATGGCTGATCTGTAACTTAACCCACCTTGGTTCTGTACCCCTTAATACTGTTACCAAACAAAAAAATTGATCAACTTCGGGTTTCCAGTAATCTCCGTTTCAGCACCGGTCTCAGAATAAGGGGTCGGCCATTTCAGACTGAGATGGGGAGAAATTCAATCTTTTGTGAATCTTTGGAATTCTCTAACCCAGAGAGCTGTGGGTGCTCAGTCATGGGGTAGATTCAAGAGGGCGGGTGATAGGTTTTCGGCTACGAAGGGAATTAAGTGAGATGGCCCAAAGAGTCAAAGGGCCACTTCTCGCTCCTATTTATTTTGTTAGGTTTGTGGGTGAGAACTCCAGATTTGACTGCTCTTTGTGTGGAGGAGCGATTCCTCACATCAGCACCCAACAACCTAACTCTAATTTTATGGTCACGCTCTTTTGTTCTGAACTTCCCCACACCAGCCCCCCCCTCAACCAGAGGAAATCATTTCTCTCTATCCATCCCTTCAACTCCTTTGATCATCTTAAACACCTCAATTAGATAACCTTCTACACTTAATGCAGGGTAACAGAGAGGGCAGTCATTGTCCACCCGGAACTGAGACAAGATTAGACTAGTGATCCGACGTGGGATCCTCCACAGCCCGAACACAAGGGCGATTTTCATCCCATTGGTTGGGCCGGCTTTGAATCCTAGTTACAACGTTCCAGTTGACTGCTGCATTCGGTCCTTGTCAATGGACTTTCCAAGTCACCCAAGGGGCCAGTAGAGGATGTGATGACACTGCTGACCACTTTCTCCGTGTAGGACGTAGAAGTATTTTGCCAGGACCCCTCGACTTCTCCATATAAGTAGTTGACCAATGTGTCTGCAGAAAAGATGGTGGTGGATTTGCCATCTACCACCACTATTTTTTTTTCTTTATTCTTTCATGGGACGTGGGCATCACTGGCAAGGCCAGCATTTATTGCCCATCCCTAATTGCCCTCCAAATCAAGGGGCTTGCTAGGCCATTTAGGGGGGCAGTTAAGCATCAACCACATTGCTGTGGGTCTGGAGTCACATGTAGACCAGACCGGGTAAGGACGGCAGATTCCCTTCCCTAAGGGGCATTAGTGAACCCGATAGGTTTTTACAACAATCGATGATTGTTGTCATGGTCACCATTACTAAGACTGATTTATTAATTGAATTTAAATTCCACTGTGGCGGATTTGAACCCATTTCCAAAAGCATGGAGCCTCTGGATTAGTAGTCCAGTGACATTATCACTGTCTTCCACTAACCTATTGGTTAGCCCATAGGAGCAAGAAGAGGCCATTCAGCCCTTTGAACTCTGCCATTGATTCAGATTGTGGCGGACCTCTATCTCACCTCCATTTACCTGCCGTTACTCCATATCCCTTCATACCATTGTAATATTACAATGCCGTCGCAGTCTTGAAGGCTTCAATTGGCCATCCAGAGCTTTTGGGGAAGGAAGCTCCAGATTAGGTCATTCTAACCCAATTTCTCTCAGTCATACTTTGAAGGCCCAATATTCCACTCTCCAGAATGGAGCGATTGGAGTCTCGATGTCAGGAGAGACCCCGCAGATAAGAGAGACGAGGAACGCCGGACCAATTATTCCATTGAGGAGGTCAGGATACATGGAAGCCAAGATGCGCCCACCTCAAGGCTACATCTCCTCCTCTTCCATTGCTAGATGGCGAGAATGGGGGAGGAAACAGCATTGAGATCCAACTCCCATCAACCATCCCACTGCTAGTCACTCACGGGTGGAAGCCTGGATACAAAGGAAGCCACAAATCTACAAAGGAAGGTTATAATGGCTGGGAAAAAACAGTCAAGAGGCAAAATATCATCAAGTTGATTTTTTTTATTTGAAACTTAAGGACGGTAATTGAATTCATAAGAAAATCTTTTTTTCTTTTGCGTGGCTAAACTCAATTGGACAAGTTTTGTACATAAAAAACATGAAAACCAGCTTGAAAATTACTACAAAGTACAGCAAATTTCAACCACCTTAGAATTACTGCATTCATGATGAAAAAAAAAAGCTCTAGGTTTTCCTCGCTAACTCCCAGCAATAAGATCAACCGAAGTTTGATAGAAAAAAAAAACATTAAAACAACTATTTACAGAAATGGCTAAAAGTCTGTGACTCTCTACGGACTGGACCGATTCCATCACTTCTTTTTGGAGGCCGATTTCTTTGTGCTGCTTTTCGCTTTTGGTTTGCTGGTTTTTGTCTGCTTCGCCTTCCTCTTGACCGGCTTAGCTTTGACCGGCTTGGCTTTGGCCGGCTTGGCCTTCTTTGTGCTTTTGGGGGGGGCCGCTTTCTTCACCGCCTTCTTCACCTTGCTCTTCTTGGCCTTGGCCGGGGGCTTGGCCACCTTCTTGGGCTTGGCCACCTTCTTGGGCGAGGCGCTCTTCTTCACCGGCTTCTTGGCTTTCCGGACCGCCGCCTTCCTGGGCTCCTCGCCCTTCGACAGCTTGAAGGAGCCCGAGGCCCCGATGCCCTTGGTCTTCTCCAGCACGCCCTTGGTGACCAGCTTGACCAGCGACAGCTTGATCTGGCTGTCGGCGTTCTCGGCCAGCTTGTACTGGGACTTGACCAGCTTCTGGATGGCCTGGCGGGACAGGCCGGTCCGGCTGCTGGCCCCCGTGACCACGGCCACGATCATCTCGGAGTACTTGGGGTGGTTGGCGGGCTTCCGGGCCGCCCGGCCGCGCTTGGGTTTGGCGGCTGTGCTCTCCGTCATGCCTGGCCGGTGGTGGTCTCTGTGGCCCCTTTGGCTGGCTCTACAGCTGAGGAAATTGGGGGGGGGTTTTGCCAAGAGATTCTCTCAAGAGCCTCCCTCCCTCTCTCTCTCTCTCTCTCTGTGTCTCTCTCCTCACTGGATGATCTCCACTCCCTCTCTCTCCTGTAGCCCGGCTAACGCTGGGAATTTGTAGCCTCGGCGCGGACCTGAAGGAGAACACCGACTATTGGCAGCAATGGGAGAGACAGAAATGGCGAACTCCACTTGCATTCTGTGTTTCTTCACCTGCTAAGCGGGCCGATCCGGACCCTTTGCCGGGGGGGGGCCGGCCCGGAACCCCGCCGGCCGGCAAGGCGACACCCGGGTCCGGGCCCGGGGACGGCCGGCGGGTCCGGTTCCCGCCGCCGGGGTTGGCCGCCGGGGCGAAAGGGCGGCGGGTCCCGGCCGGACGCCGCCAAATTCGGGACTTGGGCGGAAATATCCGGGCGCCGCGGCCGGCCGGCGCTCGGTGCCCCGGCGCAGGGGGAGTGCCCACCCCCGGGGCGACGGAAGAGCGGCGGCTGGCCGGGTTTGCCCTTTGCCCGCCCCTGGCAGCACAGCCGGAATGTGGGGCAACTAACACACACAAACCCAACTCTGCGCCATGGACTCGAGTGACGTCTCCCCTCTTCCCCGGGCTTTTAGTTTCATGTCAATTTCCCAAAGGCTGGATCCCCACCCAGCACTTTACAGAGGGGGGGTGGAGATAGGCTCTTATGCATTGGGGAGGGGGCAAAGACTCCTTTTTGTGGGTTCCCCTGAACCCCCCTGGTCTCTAAATGCACTAGGGACAAAATATAATGGCTTCGAGTTGAGACTATATATTTATATTTATATAGAGAGAGCTGGGAGGCAACTCGTTTCCCTCCCTTTAACTTAACCCCGTTTGCCTGTCAGTCCCCATGGACCCCCTGATTAATGTTGGGGCACAAATAATATTCGCACTTTCAGAGAGACTTTTTGATACAAGAGGGTTTTTTTGTGTTAAACAAAAATCTTAACGGCGCTTCTGTTGTTGTTGAATTGTGCATTCGATTGGAGGATTTAATTCACAGGTCGACAGCTTTCCCCCCCCCCTCTCTCTCAGTGCGAGACTTGGGGGGGGGAGGGAGTAAAGAATTACAAAAGAGCTTAATATATTCCCCCACAAAGTCTACTGAGATAAGCTGTCAACAATGCCGGAGGTATTGGGGAAAAGTTTCTTACACTCGCCTTTGTTATCTTAAGAAATGAAAGTCCTTTTTTTTTAAGGGCAGCTTTATTTGTGGCGATTGCCCACATGTTTGTGTGTGTGTGTTTGTGTGTGTGTTTGGGTGTTGGGGGGGTGGGGGGAAACATAATGCATTCGCCATCTTGGATGATCTCAGGCTAAATAAACTCCCTCGTGTTTAAAGGCAACTCAGTTTGACAGGGAGGGAGGGAGAAGGGGGGTAATCTGCCGTGTTTGGGAGTGCGGGTTGCTCCTTGTCCAGTGACCCAGGGGTGTGGGGGTAGACCACCTTCAACCGAGACAGACA
Organism: Cetorhinus maximus; assembly: GCF_964194155.1. NCBI lineage: Eukaryota > Metazoa > Chordata > Chondrichthyes > Lamniformes > Cetorhinidae > Cetorhinus > Cetorhinus maximus. The sequence continues at coordinate 3,859,713 of NC_135907.1, read as the reverse complement.
GAGAGACAATCACCCCCCACCCCTCCCTCCCTCTTCAGGCAACACTTCCAGGGCAGAGAATAAAACAGAAACCCTTTTCCCCCTTCAAGATCCAGCGCCTGTTTCCCTGGTTCATACTTTTAACCGAACTTTTGTTATTGTGCCTCTTGTATTATTTTGCAGGTTCCCTCAATGTCTTTGACTCAGGGAGAAAGAGCAACATTTTTTAAAACAAAATCTCTTGGCTGTGGAGGTTGCAGATTATTCAAATGGATCGAGGTTGAGGGGTGGAGGTTGCTCCTCCTGTGTTTAGAAATCTCTCTCTCTGTGTCTCTCTCATGTGCTGCTTTGTCTGGGGAGATTCTGTTACCTGTTAAAATGGTCGGGTGGGCTGGGGGTGTGGGTGTTTCTGCTGCAGGGGAGGTTGAGAAAGAAGCCCGGAGCCGAGACAATGAACTGCATTGGCTTCCGAGGAGTTGTTAAGTCTGGAGAACTGCAAAGCCTCCCCCCCCCCACCGCCTAAAGTGCCTCCACTCAACTGGGCAGAGAGAGAGAGGCGAACCCGGCAACGCCGAGCTCCCCCTGTCGACCACAAGGCGGCGAGCCTCAGCTTCACAGAATGACCTCCACTCTGCAACAACAACAACAACTTGCATCGACAGAGCGCCTCCTTCACCCTATACGCCCCAAGGCGCCTGCCGCACAGAGGGGCGTGACAAAACAAAGCAGGAAGACTGGGCAGCACTGAGAAATGCTAGGGCCAGCTGACCCACAAGCTTGGTCAAGGAGGTAGGTTTGAGGGGGAGGGGAGGAAGAGGGGAGGGGGGTGTAGGGAGGGAATTCCAAAGCTCGTGGGGCGCCCCGGGCAAACTGAAGGCGTTGGCCGACCAATAGTGGAGAGATTAAAATCAGGGATGCACAAGAGGCCAGGACTAGAGGAGAGCAGATCTCTCGGAGGGTTGCGGGATTTGAGGGGGGTTACGGAGATAGGGAGGGAGGGAGGGAGGAGGGCGAGGCCACAGAGGGATTGGAAAACAGGGAATTTTAAAATCAGGTTGCCGGTGTAGGTCAGCGGGCACAGGGGCTGACAGGGGAACAGGACTTGCTGGGAATTAAGACACAGGCAGCAGAGTTTTGGATGACCTCAAGTTTATGGAGGGTAGGACGTGGGAGAGCAGCCAGGAGAGGGCCGGAATGGTCGAATCTGGAAGTAATGAAGTGCAGAGACAGGCCATTTGGCCCATCTGGTCCGTGTTGTCATAAGTGCTCCACATTACCCTCTGCCCCTTCCCCCACCCTCCCCTCTCTCCCCATCCCACCCTCCCCTCTCTCCCCATCCCACCCTCCCCTCTCTCCCCATCCCACCCTCCCCTCTCTCCCCATCCCACCCTCCCCTCTCTCCCCATCCCACCCTCCCCTCTCTCCCCATCCCACCCTCCCCTCTCTCCCCATCCCACCCTCCCCTCTCTCCCCATCCCACCCCTCCCCTCTCTCCCCATCCCACCCCTCCCCTCTCTCCCCATCCCACCCTCCCCTCTCTCCCCATCCCACCCTCCCCTCTCTCCCCATCCCACCCTCCCCTCTCTCCCCATCCCACCCTCCCCTCTCTCCCCATCCCACCCTCCCCTCTCTCCCCATCCCACCCTCCCCTCTCTCCTCATCCCACCCCTCCCCTCTCTCCCCATCCCACCCCTCCCCTCTCTCCCCATCCCTCCCCACCCCACCCTCTCTCCCCACCCCTCCCCTCCCCTCTCTGGACCAGGACAGGCTCCTGTTCCTTGCCTCCCTCATGTGCCTGTCCAGCCTCCCCTCAGAAACAAAGGATTTCCTGTCAACCTTACATTGAATGGGAGTAACTTTTGTTTTGTGAGGACGGGTGAGGGACCCTCGTGTTCACAATGTAACCAGTTTAATGAACTTTATTTTTTTGTCCTGAGGGGTACAGGAGCTCCCAGTGTTGTAACCCGGAACAGGGTTTGGGAGAAGGTTCACCAAGGAGTTGCCAACCAGGGGTCCTGCCCCTGAAGAGCCACCGCCCAATCTTTTGGGGGGCAAAAAAAACACGACGTTTCCTTTCCGAAGGTCCCCAAGAGGAGTTAAATTGGGACTGGAATCTCCCTCCACAGATGCTGCCGGACCCTCAGTGTGTTTTTTGCCCCCAGCACTTTCTGTTTTTATTCCAGGTCTCCAGCATCCCCTGGATTTGGGCTCTCACTCTCTCAGACTGACTCTGCATTGTCAGCCTTTTCTGATTTAAGATGCCGCTCGTGTCTCATTGGGTTGTAAAACTCTCCTTGTGACAGGATGTGTTCACCGTGAGGTTTATAAAAAATGATTGTTTTTCAGTGCAGTGCAGGGGTCAGGAGCTTGTAGCTTCTGGTATTTCCAGGCTGACCCCCCACACACACACACACCCCACACAGGACCCAATGTAACATTGCAGTCAGAGAAAAGACAATTGGAACTTTTTGAACTAAATTGTCGCGGTCTCTCACTGTGTTTTCCTGGGTGGGAACAGGAATGTGTCTTCCCCCTGAGCTGAGTGTAGCCCCTGCTGAGAAATTGCCTCCCTTAACCCGGGTGTATTGAATATTCTGCACCATCTCCATTCAGCTCCAAGTTAGGCTGCCCCCTGTCTGTCCAGGCGGCGGCCACACTCTCCTGTCTAAACAGAGGGTGGGGACGCTGCTGTTGTGACCATGGACTGTCTGACCTTCTGTTTATAAGGTGACAATTTCATGCGGGAGGATTTTGTGCGGTTACAACGGAAATTTGCAAATGCATTAAATTCACCCCCCACCATTGAGTCTCCAATGCCTGGGTAGGGGTAGCTCAGCACCTCCTGGGGCTGCCCTGCTCCCTGGGGCATGGACACAAACCCTCCCCCCCCCCCCCCCACAAAGCCTCCCTGACCTTTGCACTGAGAATGTGGAAGCAGCAACATTTACTTACGCTGCTGTTGCGCCCGTCTGTTCACCTGCGGTAAACAAGTCATTCAGGGACCGATCCGAAAAACCCCCTGGGAAAGAACGGTTCCTCTAAATTATCTCGCTCGCAATGTGCTGCTGCTGTTTACATAGGATTGCATCGAATTGACCGACATGGAATCAGGCCATTCGGCCCACGCTGGTGTTTACGTGCCCCCTCGGGAACCTCCTTCCATCTCATCTTTTTGCACATTCCTTTCTCCCTCCTGTGTTTGTCCAGTTTCCCTCTCAATGCATCGAGGCTTCACGCCTCCCACCACTCCATGTGATGGACAGTTCCCCATCCTCCTCACCTGTCTGGGGAAAAGAGGTTTCTGCCGAATTCCCTGTTGGAATTTATTCATATGGCTACCTTATACCTACGGCCCCCCCAGTTTCGGTCCATCCCACAAGAGGAAAGTCTGAATAATATTACAGACCCATATCATTCGCACTCCAGTGCTCTGTTTTGGAATAGTTCTGTGTCTAACTAGTTTATCCAGTTAAACTAACTCTTGAGTTAGTTAATCTAATAAATTGCATTTAAGTACATTGCGTTGAAAAAAAAAAGTTCTGCAAGATTTTTAAAAGGACTGTATAAAAATGCTACATTTTCTGTCATGACCAGTGATGCCTGTAGGTGTTGCTATTCTGTCACATCTAACTCATCCTGTGATACAGTAAGGTGCCCCTTGTACTGAACTGCTTTAGAATGGTTTAGCTGAAGTTGCAGGCCTCCCACCACTGGTGGTGCTATGATGTATGTCTCTCAGTCCTATTGGACTCCCATAGGATCATAGGATGGGATAGCAGTCTCTGCTGGAGGCCATTCATTCGTTCTGTCATGTCCCATGCCGGCTCCTTGCAACATCAGTTTAACATGTCCCACTCTCCTTCCTGTTCCGCGTGACCCTGCTTTTTATATTTCTCTCTGTGGCTAAAAGCCCTGACTGTATCTGCCCCCCCCACCATCCAGGCCGTGCATTCCAGATCCAAACCACTCACTGCGTAAAATTACTCTTCCTCATTCGGCCCATCGAGCCTGCTCTACCATTCAGTCAGATCATGGTTGACCATCTGCCACTTCCCCACACTCTCTCCATATCGCTTGGTGTCCTTAGTCTCCAGAAATCTATCGATTTCTGTTTTGAACGTGCTCAATGATTGAGCTTCCACAGCCCTCTGGGGTAGAGAATTCCAAAGGTTCACCACCCTCTTAGTGAAGAAATTCCACCTCATTGCCGTCTTAAATGGCCAGCCCCTTTATCCTGAGATTATGTCCCCTGGTTTTAGAATCACCAGCCAAGGGAAACATCTTATCTACATCCAGCCTGTTGTGCCCTGTAAGAATTTTTTAAGATTCAGTGAGGTCACACTTCGTTTTTTGAAACTCTAGGGAATACAGACCCAGTCTCCCCAGTCTCTCCTCATAAAACAATCCCACGTTCCCATGGATTAATCTGGTGAACCTCTGTTGAACTCCCTCTATGGCAAGTATATCCCTCTTTAGACAAAGAGACCAAAGCTGTACACAACACTCCAGGTGAGGTCTCACCAAGGCTCTACATAACTGCAACAATACTCCTGTATTCGAAATCCCCTTGCAATGAATTTGCCTTCCTAATTGCTTGCTGCACCTGCCTGCTAGCTTTTAGTGACTCATGAACAAGGACACCCAGGTCCCTTTGGACACCCACACTTCCCAACCTCTCTCCGTTTAAGAAGCATTCTGCCTTTCTGATTTTTCTAACTTTACACTTATTCACATTATATTCCATCTGCAATGTTCTAGCCTATTCACTTAGCCTGTCCAAATCCTCTTGAAGCCTCCTTGCATCCTCCTCACAATACGTTCCCACCCAGTTTGGTATCATCAGCAAATTTGGAAATATTACAATTGGTCCCCAATTCCAAACCATTGATACAGATTGTATATGTACATGTCACTGTTGGTTCTTTTGCTGGTCACCGTAAATCAGTGTCCTCTAGTTCCTGACCTTTCCACCAATGGGAAAGGTTTATCTGTCTTAACGTCTCATGAGTTTGAACATCTCTCTCAAATCTCATTTCAATCTTCTCGAAGGAGAACAATCCCAGCTTCTCCAATCTATCCATGTAGTCCCTCATCCCTAGAATCATTCCTGTAAATCTTTTCTGCACCCTCTCTAAAGCCTTCACATCCTTCCTAAAGTGCGGTATCTAGAATTGGACCAATGAGGGTGAATCATTGTTTTGTAAAAGTTCATCTTCACTTCCTTGCTTTTGTACTCTACGTCTGTATTTGTAAAACCCAGGATCCCATGATCCACTTTCTCAATCTGCCCTTACACCTTCAACGATATGTGCACATACTCACCCAGGGACCCTCTGCCCTGCACCGTCTTTAGAACTGTATCCTTTATTTTATATTGTTTCTCCTCATCCTACCAAAATGTATCACTTCACACTTATCTGCATTAACTTTAATCGGCCATCCCCCCCATTCCTCCAGCCTCTCTACCCCTCCCTGAAGCCTATCACTCTCCTCCTCGCAGTTCACAATACTTACAAGTTTTGTGTCATCTGCAAATTTTGGAATTTTGCGCTATACACCCAAGTCTAGGTCATTAATTGATGGGAATGTTGAGGGGCACTGGACAGTATACACTGTGCAGGCAAATGCTAAAGTGCCAGCTGTGGCTCAGTTGGTAGCACTCTCCCCTCTCAGTCAGAGGTTGTGGGTTCTGCTCCCAGTCCAGGACTTGAGCACAAACTGCACTAGGCTGATGCTCCAGTGCAGTACGAAGGGAGTGCTGCACTGTTGAAGGTGCTATCTTTCAGATTCAAAAGGGTGGACAGGCGACAGGTGAAGTTCAATGCTGAGAAATGTGAAATTATTCATTTTGGTAGGAAGAGCATGGAGAGACAATATAAAATAAAGGGTGCAGCTCTAATAGGGGGGGAAAGGAGTAGAGGGACCCGGGTGATCTAGCCATTGAAGGTGGTGGGACATGTTCTGAGAGCATTTAGTAAAAAATATAGTATCCTGGGCTTTATTAATAGGGGCAGAGAGTACAAGAGCAAGGAGGTTATATTGAACTCATATAAAACCCTGGTCTGGCCTCAGCTGGAGTATTGTGTCCAGGAAATATATCGCCATTTCTTCACTGTCTCTGGATCAAAATCCTGGAACTCCCTCCCTAACAGCACTGTGGGTGTACCTACACCACATGGACTGCAGCGGTTCAAGAAGCCAGTTCACCACCACCTTCTCAAGGGTAATTAGGGATGGGCAATAAATGCTGGCTTAGTCAGCGATACATCCTGTGAATGAATTAAAAAAAAGGTTCTGGGTGCCACACTTTAGGAAGGGTGTGAAGCTGTTGGAGAGAGTGCAGAATGGTTCCAGGGATGAGGAACTTAATCCATGAAGATTGGAGAAGTTAGATCTGTTTTCCTTGGAGAAAAGAAGATTGAGAGGAGATTTGAATGAGGTGTTCAAAATCATGAGAGGTCTGTCCAGAGTAGAGAGGGAGAAACTGTTTCCACTCATGAAAGGATCGAGAACCAGAGGGCACAGATTTGAAGTACTTGGCAAAAGAAGCAAAAGCGACACGAGGGAAAACTTTCTCACACTGCAAGTGGTTAAGGTCTGGAATGCGCTGCCTGACAGTGGGATAGAGGCAGGTTCAATCGAAGCTTTCAAAAGGGAATGAGACTGTTATTGGAAAAGGAAGAATGTGCAGGGTTAAGGGGAGAAGGTAGGAGAATGGCAAAAGGTGAGTTGCTCATTTGGAGAGCTGGTGCAGGCACGATGGGCTGAATGGCCTCCTTCTGCACTGTAACAATTCTGTCATTCGGTGATAGGTTAAATCAAGGACCTGTCAGGTGGGCTGCATTATATTGAAGAAGGGCAGGGGAGTTCTCCCCAGTGTCCTGATCAATATTTATCCCTCAATCAACATCACCAACAGACTATCTGCTAATGATCACATTGCTTTTTGTGGGAGCTTGCTGTGCACACATTGGCTGCTGCTTATTCTACATTACAACAGTACAACAGTGACTACACTTCAAAAGGTACTTTATTGACTAAATCATTTTAGAGTATGCTGAGGTTGTGAAAGGTGCTAAAGAAAGTCAATCTTTTATGAAGGAGTCTGTGGGCTTCACATAGGAATAATTAAGGGCACAATATAATATTCACAGTGGAGAGGTGGTGCTAGGAGTGGCAAAGATAGTGAGTGTGGAAAGAAACAGTCAGGAGCTTAGGTGTGGTGACACACCAACAGGGTGATGCAGGAGAGAGCTGCGACAGGTAGGCTGACCAGGAGGAGCACAGGAAGCAGCAGGAAAACTTTGGGACACTCTATCCTGCAACAATGGGAGCAATGCCACAGTGGGTTGACTAGTATTTAATCAATTTGGATTTGCAAATGTCTCAGGCATGTCAGGCATCGCTTATGCAAACTTCTGTCACAGTTTAAATACATATAAAAAGAGCCAGTCATTCAGAATGTAAATTAGGGTTGCCAACTCTTCCAGATTGCCCTGGAGGCTTCAGGAATTAAAGATTAATCTCCCTACTGCGAGGAACCCAGTTTTTTTATTTTAAAAACTGTGCTTTTAAAACACTTTCGTTGAATCCTTTCGATTATTATTTAGATTGGACTCAGAAAAGGCTGTTTGACTGAGATTCAAGAATCATCCAATCGGGTAATGAAGAGTTGATTCACTTTCCGATTGACTGCAGGAAAGAGTGGGGCGTGGAGTTGATTGACGTGTCGGGCAGCCAATGAGGGATGTCTGGGGGGCGGGATACGTGGTGGCAGGAGGTCATGTGACAAAACCTCCAGGAATACATCCAACCAGGGTTGGCAGCCACTAATGGAGTTAGAACAACTGAAGCACTGACCTGTCATATAATCGCGCCTGAAAAGCCACTGTTGAAGGAAGAAGACACCTATATTTAAATAGGACCCTATAATATCCCAAAGCAAACCAATAACTGATGAGTTTGATTTGAAGTGCAGCCATTGTTATTATGAAGGCAAACAACAGTTAAATGGTATTGCCTGAAAGCGCTCAGTTTCATGTTGGTAATATAACATGGTATAATTTTCCTCTGTACAGGGCCTTGGTGAGACCACATCTGGAATACTGTGTACAGTTTGGTCTCCTTATTTGAAAAAGGATATAATCGTGTTAGGAGCAGTTCAGAGAAGGCTCACTCAACTCACTCCTGGGATGAAGGGCTTATCTTATGAAGCAAGATTGAACAGGCTGGGACTATACAGAGTAGAGCTTGGGTCATTGAGTCCATTCAAGGCTCAGTTAGATTTTTGATAGACAGGGGAGTCAAGAGTTATGGGACAGTGCACAGGATGTGGAGTTGATACCACAACCGGATCAGGCATGATCTTATTGAATGGTGGAGCAGGCTCGAAGGGCTGAATGGACTACTCCTGCTCCTAAGTCCTATATGTTCCAGAAGTATATTGCACATTACAACAACAACAACTTTAATGTAATAAAACATTCCAAGGCACATTACAAAACAAAGTATGACACCAAGAGATATAAGGAGGTATTAAGCCAGATGACCAAAAGCTTGAAGTTCTATTCAATATACCATCAGCAATGCCATGGGAGGGTCTCTGATAGTGAAAGTAGTACATCTAGTGTGCACCTGGATCAGCTACATGTTTGGTGTCACATTGCCACATGTGCGTCACTCTTAAAACCCAACTTAAGAGTGAAAGTCAGTCATTTGGAATGTCCAGAGCAACTCCCCCACAACCATAAAATACCCAATGACTCAGGAGTCAGAATATCCGTGACATCTGACTAATCTCAGCAACTGGATTGCAGTAAAAGAGAGGAATCGGGTGTTTGGTCACATTAAGCTCTTGATTAGTCCCACCCAGTGTTTACAATGAGAACTTCATGGCTTTCGAGGGCAATGCTTCACTTTAGCAGCAGAATAATACATTGTCCATTCCCCGGTGTAATGTGGCTCTCCGTATAAAACAACATATCGTCCAAATCAGAATGAGCAATGCAACAAAAGGTCTGCTAGAACGTATAAAAGTTGAGGTACTTGTGTCATAAATGTGAATTTCTGCACCACACATCTAAATAAACCGATTAAAAAGAACAAATCTCTCCAGTCGGCCTCAGAGAAACTTTCTGCAACGTCAACGTCCTCTAATTAATTATTCACGCCAAGTAAGCCCATGTGACCTGAAAGGAGCAGGACAGGGTATACGGAATCCCTCCACAAAAGCCAGAATACCATGATGTAATGTATGTGCCCTTACTTAAACACAATGGGGAGAGTTCCCACAGGGGTTCTCCCACTGTTCTGTCATAATTTCAGGTGGAAAAGCTGGAGAATCTCAGGGAGATCGCTTGAGGAAGCACAATCACAAAATCTACCAACACCAAGTCAGCAACATCACTGGAATGGTGCATTACGGGTCACTCACAAGAGCCCAATTTGCTGTGGCAAACTGCACTTTTCCATAATGTTGTAGTCTGGAGCTATGGATAGTGATGGTAGAGACTCCGACATTCTATTCACGCGGCTGACCAGGAATCTCTCCCACTCTTACCACCTGCTATCGGCGTGTGTTGGAAGGATTTGCAGGTTGATACTCAGCCTGTTTGGCCACGTTATGAACTCACCTTCCTTGGCCACCAAGTCTTGGGGTGGGACTTGAACCTGGAGCTTCTGGCTCAGAGGCAGGGACATTACCCACTGCACCACAGGACCCCCACTTGCTATTGATGACTTACAGGTAAACAAAAGGAGGAACTGCATGTTTCATTCATTCTCTTTTTATTTATTAATTCATGGAGTATGGAGTCAGCGAGCAAGGTTAGTAATTATTGCCTAACACAAACTGCCCTTGAGAAGGTGGTGGTGAGCATCAAACCCAACCCAGCTAATTACTGCCCCATCAGTAAAGTGATGGAAGGGGCCATCGACTGCTACAGAGTGGCATTGACTCAGCAATAACCTGCTCACTGACACTCAGCTTGGGTTCCGCCAGGGCCACTCAGCCCCTCACCTCATTACAGCCTTGGTTCAAATATGGACAAAAGACCTGAAATCAAGAGGTGAGGTGAGAGTGACATCAAGGCTGCATTTGACCGAGTGTGGCATCAAGGAGCCCTAGCAAAACTGGAGTCAATGGGAATCAGGGGAAAACTCTCCACTGGTTGGAGTCATTCCTAACACAAAGGAAGATGGTTGTGGTTGTTGGAGGTCAGTCATCTCAGCTCCAGGACATCACTGCAGGAGTTCCTCAGGGTAGTGTCCTCAGCCCAACCATCCTCGGCTGCTTCATCAATGACCTTCCTTCCATCATGAGGTCAATCATCATTGCGATTACACAATGTTCAGCAACATTTGCCACTCCTCTGATACTGAAGCAGTCTCTGTACCCAGATGCAGTAAGACCTGGACAACATTCAGGCTTGGGCTGAAGTGGCAAGTAACATTCACGCCAAACAAGTGTCAGGCAATGACCATCTCCAACAAAAGAGAATGCAACCATCACCCCTTAATGTTCAATGGCATTACCGTCAACATCCTGGGGGCTACCATGGACCAGAAACTGAACTGGACTAGCCATATAAAGCCTGTGGCTACAAGAACAGATCAGAGACTGGGAATCCTGCAGCGAGTAACTCATCTCCCGACTCCCCAAAGCCTGTCCACCATCTACAAGGCACAAGTCAGGAGTGTGATGGAATACTCTCCACTTGCCTGGATGAGTGCAGCTCCCACAACACTCAAGAAGGTTGACACCATCCAGGACAAAGCAGCCCCGCTTGATTGACACCCCATCCACCACCTTCAACACCCACTCCCTTCACCACCGACGCACAGTAGCAGCAGTGTGTGTACCATCTACAAGATGCACTGCAGCAACTCACCAAGGCTCCTTAGACAGCAACTTCCAAACCCACAACCACTACCATCTAGAAGGACAAGGGCAGCAGATACATGGGAACACCACCACCTGGAAGTTCCCCTCCAAGTCACTCACCATCCTGACTTGGAAATATATCGCCGTTCCTTCACTGTCGCTGGGTCAAAATCCTGGAACTCCCTCCCTAACAGCACTGTGGGTGTACCTACACCACATGGACTGCAGCGGCTCAAGAAGGCAGCTCACCACCACCTTCTCAAGGGCAACTAGGGATGGGTAATAAATACTGGCCCAGCCAGCGAAGCCCACAATCTGTGAATAAGAACAGAATTCAGTATGTGGGCTATGGTCTGACTTGGATGGGGACAGTTTGAGCTGTTTCTTGTGTCCCCCATGTGAAGCAGGAGGGCCACATCTTCCCTGGCCCATCCTCCAGAGGCCGGGGGCTGTTCAGACTTTCCGTGAAAGGTTGGAACTAGATAAAAGCAAACTACTGCGGATTCTGGAAATCTGAAATAAAAACAGAAAATGCTGGAAAAACTCAGCAGGCCTGGCAGCGTCTGTGGAGGGAGAAACAGAGTTAATGTTTCGAGTGGGTATGACTTCTTCAGAGCTAAAGAGAGGGAGAAACGTGATGGATTTTATACTGTTTAAGAGGGGGTGGAGCAAGATAGAGGGTCAGGGATAGGTGGGAGCTCAGGAGTGATTGACAAAAATGTCACGCACACAAGACAAAGGGAGTGTTAATGGTAGTGGTGAAGACTAAAGAAGGTACCGATGGTACATAAATGTAAGATAGCATAAGACCATAAGACATAGGAGCAGAAATTAGGCCATTCGGCCCATCGAGTCTGCTCCGCCATTCAATCATGGCTGACAAGTTTCTCAACCCCATTCTCCCGCCTTCTCCCCGTAACCTTTGATCCCCTTACCAATCAAGAACCTGTCTATCTCAGTCTTAAATACACTCAATGACCTGGCCTCCACAGCCTTCTGTGGCAATGAATTCCATAGATTCACCACTCTCTGGCTAAAGAAGTTTCTCCTCATCTCTATTCTAAAAGGTCTTCCCTTTACTCTGAGGCTCTGCCCTCAGGTCCTAGTCTCTCCTACTAATGGAAACATCTTCCCCACATCCACTCTATCCAGGCCTTTCAGTATTCTGTAAGTTTCGATCAGAGCCCCCCTCATCCTTCTAAACTCCATCAAGTATAGACCTAGAGTTCTCAAACGTTCCTCATATGTTAAGCCTTTGATTCCTGGGATCATTCTCGTGAACCTCCTCTGGACCCTCTCCAGGGCCAGCGCATCCTTCCTGAGATACGGGGCCCAAAATTGCTCACAATATTCTAAATGTGGTCTGACCAGAGCCTTATAAAGCCTCAGCAGCACATCCCTGCTTTTATATTCTAGTCCTCTCGAAATAAATGCCAACATTGCATTTGCCTTCCTAACTACCGACTCAACCTGGGATGAAAGAGATGTGCCCAAAGTGTAGGCAGTCCAAAGGTTTCGACTGCACAACCTAATGGAACCCCTGCATTATTAAGGCCTCTTGTGTCATGGCCATCCATGAACCTCTGTGCAGGTCCTTGCACTTCTCCATCTGGTGGTTCCCTCACTTCCTCATCAATCTTATCAGAGAACTCACTGGTTTCTTGTCCCTCCTCTTCATCCAGGGCATCCCCTCTCTGAAGTGTACTGCACAATGACCAGTGACTCTCTGGATGCAGCATACTACAGTATTCCTCCTGATCTATCCAGGCATCAGAACCTCATCTTTAGGAGTGCAATTGTCTGCTCTATGACGGCCCTTTGTTGTGCCACGGCTATCGTCATATCTCCTCTCTGCATCTGTCCAAGGAGCCCTCACTGGCGTCAGGAGCCATTAGTGCAAAGTGTAGACCTTAGCACCAAGCAGCTGTCCATCCAAGGCATCGAGTCCAGTAAACATGTCTGGGAGTTCCTGAGAATGTAGGACTCATGACTACTGCCAAAATACCTATGCAGACCTGCATAATTCTCCGATGGTGGTCCAATACTAGTTGCACATTTAGAGCGATAGCCCTCCCTGTTTATAAGTGTGCAGGGCTGGCCTGCTGGAGCCTTTACAGTAACATGTGTGTAGTTTATCACACCCTTAATCCTGGGGAAACTGCCTTCGCCGCAAAGCCTCTGACTAATTCACATTGGTTGTGTGATCCATGGAGAATGCAATATACTGACCTACCCTTCAGAACATTGCATCGGTGAAGACCTTAATGCAGTGGTGCAGAATGTGTTGGACCTAGATATATTGATTGTGGGGACTGTACACCATAGCAATGGGGATGGATCATTCAGTTTCTAATGCCTGTTCCACCAATCAGTTTAAATATCTGGTCAGGTGCATCAAAATATTTTTAGGGCTAAGAGGGTTAGGTTGTGAGGTCAGGTTACATTGACTGGGCTTGTATTCCCTTGGGTAGAGTAGGTTCAGAGGTAAGCTAATTGAGGTATTTAAAACGATCAGAGGGTAGATAGAGAGAAACAAATTCCTCTGCTCAGGGAAGACAAGAACATGGGGGCAGAGCCTTGAAATGAGAGGCAGGCCATTCATGGGTGATGTCGGGAAGTACTTGTTCACACAAAGCATAATGGAAATCTGGGAATCGCTCCCTCAAAAAGCTGTAGAAGCTGCACGGGGCAATTAAACATTCAGAACTGAGATTGCTAGATTAATAGGGCATTAGGCAAGAGTATTAAAGGTTACAGACCAAGGTGGGTAGATGGAGTTAAGATATTAGGTCAGCCATGATGTAACTAAGGTGCAGTGTCCGGAACTGAATGCAGTACTCTAACTGGGGTCTAACAAGAACCTGATATAACGCTAATAGAACTTTGTGTTACAACCGCTGTGAGATAAAGGCCAACATTCCATTAGTCTTTGGAATTATTTTTTGTACTATTTCACTACTTTACAACAATTTGTGCAAATGGACTCCTGAATTCCTCCACTCCTGGCTTCTCACCATTCAGAAAATAATCTGACTTTGGGTCAAAAGTGGATGATGTCTCATTCGGCATATTGAACTCCATCTGCCACTGTTTCCTCCATGGTTCAAAAATGGTTCAAACATGGACAAAACAGCTGAACTCCAGAGCTGAGGTGAGAGTGAGTGCCCTTGACATCAATGCAGCATTTGACAGAGTGTGGCATCAAGGAGCTCTAGCAAAACTGGAGTCAATGGAAATCATGGAAAAAACTCTCCACTGGTTGGAGTCATACCGAACACAAAGGAAGATGGTTGTGGTTGTTAGAGGTCAATCATCTCAGTCCCAGGACATCACTGCAGGAGTTCCTCAGGGTAGTGTCCTCAGCCCAACCATCTTCAGCTGCTTCATCAATGACCTTCCTTCCATCATAAGGTCAGAGTAGGGATGTTCATTGATGATTGCACCATTCACAACTCCTCAGATACTGAAGCAGTCCATGTCCAAATGTAGCAAGACCTGGACAATATCCAGGCTTGGGCTGACCAGAGGATAGTAACATTCACGCCACACAAGTGTCAGGCAATGACCATCTCTAACAAGAGAGAATCCAACCATCGCCCCTTGATATTCAATGGCATTACCATCACTGAATCCCCCATGATCAACATCCTAGGGGTTACCATTGACCAGAAACTGAACTGGACTAGCCATATAAATACTGTGACTACAAGAGCAGGTCAGAGGCTAGGAAACCTGTGGCAAGTAACTCATCTCCTGACTCCCCAAAGCCTGTCCACCATCTACAAGGCACAAGTCAGGAGTGTGATGGAATACTCTCCACTTGTCTGGATGAGCGCAGCTCCAACAAGACTCAAGAAGCTTGACACTATCCAGGACAAAGCAGCCAGCTTGATTGGCACCCCATCCACAAACACTCACTCCCTCCACAGTAGCAGCAGTGTGTACCATCTACAAGATGCACTGCAGGATTCACCAAGGCTCCTTAGACAGCACCTTCCAAACCCAAGACCACTGCCATCTAGAAGGACAAGGGCAGCAGACACATGGAAACACCACCACCTGCAAGCTCCCCTCTAAGTCACCCACCATTCTTCACTGTCACTGGGTCAAAATCCTGGAACTCCCTCCCTAACAGCACTGTGGGTGTACCTACACCACATGGACTGCAGCGGTTCAAGAAGGCAGCTCACCACCACCTTCTCAAGGGCAATTAGGGATGGGCAATAAATGCTGGCCCAGCCAGTGACGTCCACATCCTGTGAATGAATGGAAAATAAATAAAATACTTATTTGATCCACCACAATCTCTTTGTAACTTTATGCTTTCAACTTGCTTTCAAGCAATAAGCAGAGCTGAGTTTGTGCCTCTCTGTTGTACTGAAAAGCTGAGGCCCCAGTACAAATACTTGGGGACATCACTAATCAAATCTTGTCAATTTACCCAAACTCTATCCCCAACCTAGGGAGCTCTTGTGGTGCAGTGGGTAGTGTTCCCTTCCCCTAAGCCAGAAGCTCTGTGTTTGAGTCCAAGTTCAGGACTTGATGAATACCTTCAATGTCCAGTCAGGCTGATTATCAGCCTGCAATTCCTTTCAATTCATCTTTGGTGAGCAGGAGTCTCTTGGTGTATGGCCCCTCAAGCTTCAGGCTAGTGACCTGTTCCAGGCAATGTGAGCTATAGAAACAGACATAAGTGTGTGCTTGATCTGTGTCTCTATATGTGGGAAACTGTCTAATTCTGTTTCATAGGAACATAGGAGTAGGCCATTTGGCCTTTCAAGCCTGCTGCACCATTAAATGAGATCATGGCTGATCTGGTTGTGGTCTCAACTCCATTTTTATGTGTGTGCCTCCCCCCATAACCTTTGTCTCCCTGGGCTATCAAAATGTTAAAACAAAAATAAAAATACCTGGAAAACTCAGCAGGTCTGACAGCATCTGCGGAGAGGAGCACAGTTAACATTTCGAGTCCGTATGACTCTTCATCAGAACTAAGGAAAAATAGAAAAGAGATGAAATATAAGCTGGTTTAAGGGGTGGGGGTGGGGGGGGGGGGGGGGGGGGGGAGGTGGGGGGGTGGGGGTGGGACAGGTAGAGCTGGATAGAGGACCAGTGATAGGTGGAGATAACCAAAAGATGTCACAGACAAAAGGACAAAGAGGTGTTGATGGTGGTGATATTATCTAAGAAATGTGCTAATAGGTGACATTAAGGGTAGAAAGCAGGATGAGCAAGTAACAGATAGCTCTAGTGGATTTCTGGTGATAGACTGTCCACCAATATTCATTACAAGCCTACCGACTCCCACAGCTACCTCGACTACAGCTCCTCACATCCCACTTCCTGTAAGGACGCCATCCCATTCTCTCAGTTCCTTCGCCTACGTCGCACCTGTTCTGATGATGCCACTTTCAAAAACAGTTCCTCTGACATGTCCTCCTTCTTCCTTAACCGAGGTTTTCCACCCACAGTGGTTGACAGGGCCCTCAACCGTGTCCGGCCCATCTCCCGCACATCCGCCCTCACACCTTCCTCTCCCTCCCAGAACCATGATAGGGCCCCCCTTGTCCTCACTTATCACCCCACCAGCCTCCGCATTCAAAGGATCATCCTCCGCCATTTCCGCCAACTCCAGCATGATGCCACCACCAAACACATCTTCCTTTCACCCCCCTGGCGGCATTCCGCAGGGATCGTTCCCTCCGTGACACCCTGGTCCACTCCTCCATCACCCCCTACACCTCAACCCCCTCCCACGGCACCTTCCCATGCAACCGCAGAAGGTGCAACACCTGCCCCTTTACTTCCCCTCTCCTCACTGTCCAAGGGCCCAAACACTCCTTTCAAGTGAAGCAGCATTTCACTTGCACTTCCCTCAATTTAGTCTACTGCATTCGCTGCTCCCAATGCGGTTTCCTCTACATTTGAGAGACCAAACGCAGACTGGGTGACCGTTTCGCGGAACACCTTCGGTCTGTCCGCAAGCATTACCCAGACCTCCCTGTCGCTTGCCATTTCAACACTCCACCCTGCTCTCATGCCCACATGTCCGTCCTTGGCTTGCTGCATTGTTCCAGTGAAGCTCAACGCAAACTGGAGGAACAGCACCTCATCTTCCAACTAGGCACTTTACAGCCTTCTGGACTGAATATTGAGTTCAACAATTTTAGATCATGAACTCGCTCCTCCATTCCCCACCCCCTTTCCGATCCCCCTTTTTTCCAATAATTTATATAGATTTTTCTTTTCCGACCTATTTCCATTATTTTTAAATGTATTTCCACCCATTGTTTTATCTCTACCTTTGAGCCTATTTCGATCCCTTCCCCCCACCCCACCCCCACTAGGGCTATCTGTACCTTGCTCGTCCTGCTTTCTACCCTTAATGTCACCTATTAGCACATTCCTTAGATAATATCACCACCATCAACATCTCTTTGTCCTTTTGTCTGTGACATCTTTTGGTTAACTCCACCTATCACTGGCCCTCTATCCACCTCTACTTGTCCCACCACCCCCCCTTAAACTAGCTTATATTTCACCTCTTTTCTATTTTTCCTTAGTTCTATTGAAGAGTCATACGGACTCGAAACGTTAACTGTGTTCCTCTCCGCAGATGCTGCCAGACCTGCTGAGTTTTTCCAGGTATTTTTATTTCTGTTTTGGATTTCCAGCATCCGCAGTTTTTTGCTTTTATCAAAAAGCTAACTCAGCTTTGACCAAATTCAATGACCCAGCCTCTACCGCTCGCTGAGGAAGAGAATTCCAAAGGCTAATGATCCTCTGAGAGAAAAGCATTTCTTCTCATCTCCGTCTTAGTCTTAACCTGTATCCTTGAGTTCTAGTCTTCTCCCACAAGTGGAAACATCCTCCCGGTATCTACCCTATCAAGTCTCCTCAGGATCTTCTATGTTTCAATAAGATCACCTCTCAGTCTTCTAAACTCCTTTGGGTTTAGGCCCAACCTGTCCAACCTTTCCTCATAAGATAAGCCCTTCAACCCAGGAATGAGTTGAGTCACTTCTCTGAACTGCTTCTAAAGCAATTATGTCCTTGATCAAATAAGGAGGCCAAAACTGTCCACAGTACCAGATGTGGTCTCACCAAAACCCTGTATAGCAAACTTCCCTACTTTTATATTCCATTCCCCGTGCAATAAATGCCAACATTCTATTTGCTTTCCTAATCACTTGCTTTACCCGAATATGAACTCTCTTAATTAGTTCCTTATACAGATCAATAGGTTGCCTCCTATTCTCTGAGCTTTCAGTTTCAGTTATGGAGAATAGTTTAAGGTTTCAATTTTCTTTTGTGTAATGGAAATAGTCGATTATTCACTTAAGCTCATTGAATAGTCGTTTGGTAACACAGAACTTGAGTGTTGCTGAAAAAAGAGTCATGTCGAAGCTTTTCATCTTGCACTCATCAGGACACTTCACACGAATACAAATACAAGGGGAAAACAACAATTTATACTGTATGAGAAGACTGGTTGGTATGTAGACTCTGATTGATAGAGGTGTTGCCATGGAGAATGCACCAGTGATGGCCACTGACAGTTAACTGCCAAGCATTGTTTGAAATTTAAACCAGGCAGCTTGACCCTGATTGGTCAAGGCATTGCCCTGAGGAATGAGTCAGCGAATGGCTGCCACTTATTTTGTTTAGCTGAAACAGGCGCAATGTGTGTACATGTCTGCAAAGTACAGGGTCCGTGTATTAATATAAGTAGCTTCCAGTACACGCAAATGTGCCACACAGCGAGCCCAACTGACACTCTTAAATTGGTTGTCAGTGTAATTCTTAGCACACTGAGGATTATTTAGCAAATGTTGTCCAATCGTGGAATCACATCTAATGTTGGACACTGTGTTTGAGTTTTGCAAGCATGGGCTGGTTGGGTATGGTCTGTACCCTGCCGGTTGTGAACAGCAGCTGAGACATGTCTCTTTTCTCTGAATGTGTCTCTGAATGAAAGTACAATTGAACCTTTATCACAAGGGAGATGTCAACGTGCATTTACACTGCTGGTTACAACATTATTTGAAGAAGAACAACAACACCTTTCATTTGTAAAGCACCTTTAATGTGCTAAGGCACTTCCAGCAGCATTTATGAAACAAAATTTGACACAAGGAACCTACTAGGACAGGTAACCAAAAACTTGGCCAAAGAGGTAAGTTTTGAAGAGCTTCTTAAAGGACGAAAGAGAGGTAGAGAGGCAGAAAGATTTCGAGAGGGAATTCCAGAGTTTGGGGCCCAGGCAGCTGAAGGCACGGCCACCAATGGCAAAGCGCTGAAAGATGGCGATGCCCAAGAGGCCTAAATTGGAGGAACGCAGAGAGCTCGGAGGGTTGCGGTGCTGAGGGAAGGCACAGAGATAGAGGATGAAAGACAAGAAAAAAGAGGAATGCATCACATTTAAATGCTCCTGTAATTGATGGTCTTCAGAAGTAACCATATAATTCACAGCAAGCTGTTAAATAACAGCAAAGTCTAGGATTGCTAAAATAACTAATGTAATCGAGGGGACACCCCAGCTCTGGCAATATACTGAAACTCTCTGGGTCATGAATTCAGGAACACAGAAAGAAGTAGGAGATGGGTGAAGGGGAGATAAGGCTGCAAGTGGTCTCTGAGCTACAGCAGTAACAGCTGCTCTCAGGGATATTTTTCAATATTCTCTCATGGCATGTCGATTGTTGGCAAGGCTGGCCAGCTAGCATTGGTTGCCCATCTCTAATCGCCCTTAAGAATGTAGTGGTGATCCAACTTCTTCAACCATTGCAGTCTTTCTGTGACTTTGGTACTATAAAGGGCATCAATATTACTATTACTATATTATCAATATTTTAATACTTACATGTGCTAAAAGCTACATATATTCACACACAGGGCCCTGTGCTTTGCAGACAGAGAGAGTGTATATACACATTGCACCTTTATCAACTAAACAAAATGGGTGATAGCCATTCCCTGGTTCATTCCCCACGGAAATGCCTTGACCAATCAGAGTACCTGCCTGGTTTGGATTTAAATAAAGTTTGGCAGTTAACTGTCAATTATCAGTTTAACTGGTGTATTCTCCGAGGCAATGGCTTGACCAGAGTCCACTTGCCAACCAATCTGCACTCTCTTCTCATGCATTATAAATTGTTGTTCCCTTTACATTTTGCATTCTTGCGAATTGTCCTGATGAGTGCAGGCTGAAAAGCTTCGACAACATGTATCTTTTCTCAGCAATACTCAACTTCTGCATGACTAAAGGACATTAGTGTACCAGATGAGTTTTTAACGATAATCAACAATGGTTTCATGGCCACCATTACTGAGACTAGCTTTCAACTCCAGATTTTTATTAATCAGTTGAATAAAACTCCATTGGCTAAAGCGGTGGGATTTGAACCCATGCCCCCAGGACATTAGCCTGGGCCATTGGATTACTAACCCAGTGATGTTACCACTACACTTTTTATTCTTGAATTTGTTGGCCATCAACGGAGTGGCTTAGGAGGCCATTTCAGAGAGTCTGGAGCCAAATGGAGGCAAGACCCAGTAAGGATGGCAGATTTCCTCTCCTATGGGGCACTAAGTGAATCAGATGGGTTTTTACAACAATCAATGATAATTGTCATGGTTGCCATTACTGAGACTAGTTTTCAATTCCAGATTTATTAATTGAATTTGATTCCCACCAGCTACCTCAGTGGGATTTGACCCCATGCCTCCTAGGGCATTAGCCTAGGCCGCTGGATTATTAGCCCAATGACATTACCACTACGCCAACCATCACCCTACATCTGCCAATCCCAATGTCCGAGTGTGTTTCATGGCATCAGAGGCACATTTTAAATGCCAGTTTGTCTTTCTTGAGCACTGCTAAGATTTCAAATAGGATGAGATAAATAGACATAGATATTTCAGTCTGCTTTGACCGCAGCTTCACTGTCCGTTGTCTCTCATGTTTTGCCTTTTGTGGTAAATTATGTCTCAGATCGGTTGACAAGCCACCGAAACACTCACCAAATATCATAAAACTCAAATCTTTCCCTCCATGCAAACATCCTTGCCTGATTTTTTCAGGAATGCCAGTAAAAATATAAAGGAAAAACTCAGCAGGCCTGACAGCATCTGCGGAGAGGAACACAGTTAACGTTTCGAGTCCGTATGACTCTTCATCAGAACTAAGGAAATATAGAAATGAGATGAAATATAAGCTGGTTGAGGGGGTGGGACAGGTAGAACTGGATCGAGGGCCGGTGATAGGTGGAGGCAAAGAAGAGATTGCCAAAGATGTCATAGACAAAAGGACAAAGAGGTGTTGATGGTGGTGATATTAGCTAAGGAATGTGCTAATGGGGACATTAAGGGTAGAAAGCAGGATGAGCAAGGGACAGATAGCCCTAGTGGGGGTGGGGTGGGGGGAAGGGATCGGAATAGGTTAAAAGGTGGAGATGAAATAATGGATGGAAATACATTTAAAATAATGGAAATAGGTGGGAAAAGAAAAATATATAAATTATTGGAAAAGTGGGGATCGGAAAGGGGGTGGGAATGGGGGAGACAGTTCATGATCTGAAGTTGTTGAACTCAATATTCAGTCCGGAAGGCTGTAAAGTGCCTAGTCGGAAGATGAGGTGCTGTTCCTCCAGTTTGCGTTGAGCTTCACTGGAACAATGCAGCAGGCCAAGGACAGACATGTGGGCATGAGAGCAGGGTGGTGTGTTGAAATGGCAAGCGACAGGGAGGTCTGGGTCATGTTTGCGGACAGAACAAAGGTGTTCTGCAAAGCGGTCACCCAGTCTGTGTTTGGTCTCTCCAATGTAGAGGAGACCGCATTGGGAGCAGCGAATGCAGTAGACTAAATTGAGGGAAGTGCAAGTGAAATGCTGCTTCACTTGAAAGGAGTGTTTGGGCCCTTGGACGGTGAGGAGAGGGGAAGTAAAGGTGTTGCACCTTCTGCGGTTGCATGGGAAGTTGCCGTGGGAGGGGGTTGAGGTGTAGGGGGTGATGGAGGAGTGGACCAGGGTGTCCCGGAGGAACGATCCCTGAAAGGGAAGATGCGTTTGGTGGTGGCATCATGCTGGAGTTGGCGGAAATGGCGAAGGATGATCCTTTGAATGCGGAGCCTGGTGGGGTGATAAGTGAGGACAAGGAGGACCCTATCATGTTTCTGGGAAGGAGGAGAAGGCGTGAGGGCGGATGCGCAGGAGATGTGCTGGACTCGGTTGAGGGCCCTGTCAACCACCGTGGGTGGAAAACCTCGGTTAAGGAACTCGGTCAGAGGAACTGTTTTTGAAAGTGGCATCATCAGAACAGATGCGATGGAGGCGAAGGAACTGAGAGAATGGGATGGAGTCCTTACAGGAAGCAGGGTGTGAGGAGCTGTAGTCGAGGTAGCTGTGGGAGTCGGTAGGCTTGTAATGGATATTGGTGGACAGTCTATCACCAGAAATTGAGACAGAGAGGTCAAGGAAGGGAAGGAAAGTGTCAGAGATGGACCATGTGAAAATGATGGAGGGGTGGAAATTGGAAATAAAATTAATCAATTTTTCCAGGTCCAGATGAGAGCATGAAGCAGCACCAAAGTAATCATTGATGTACCGGAGAAAGAGTTGTGGGAGGGGGGCCTGAGTTGGACTGGAACAAGGAATGTTCCACATACCCCATAAAGAGACAGGCATAACTGGGGCCCATGCGGGTACCCATAGCCACACCTTTTATTTGGAGGAAGTACCACATTCCAAAACAGTTCCTCTGACATGTCCTCCTTCTTCCTTAACCGAGGTTTTCCACCCACAGTGGTTGACAGGGCCCTCAACCATGTCCAGCCCATCTCCCATGCATCCGCCCTCATGCCTTCCTCTCCCTCCCAGAACCAAGATAGGGTCCCCCTTGTCTTCACTTATCACCCCACCAGCCTCCGCATTCAAAGGATCATCCTCCGCCATTTCCGCCAACTCCAGCATGATGCCACCACCAAACACATCTTCCCTTCACCCCACCGGCGGCATTCCGCAGGGATCGTTCCCTCCGGGACACCCTGGTCCACTCCTCCATCACTCCCTACACCTCAACCCCCTCCTACGGCACCTTCCCATGCAACCACAGAAGGTGCAATACCTGCCGCTTTACTTCCCCTCTCCTCACCGTCCAAGGGCCCAAACACTCCTTTCAAGTGAAGCAGCATTTCACTTGCACTTCCCTCAATTTAGTCTACTGCATTCGCTGCTCCCAATGCGGTTTCCTCTACACTGGAGAGACCAAACGCAGACTGGGTGACCGCTTTGTGGAACACCTTCGGTCTGTCCGCAACCATTACCCAGACCTCCCTGTCGCTTGCCATTTTAACACTCCACCCTGCTCTCATGCCCACATGTCCGTCCTTGGCTTGCTGCATTGTTCCAGTGAAGCTCAACGCAAACTGAAGGAACAGCACCTCATCTTCCGACTAGGCACTTTACAGCCTTCCGGACTGAATATTGAGTTCAACAATTTTAGATCATGAACTCTCTCCTAAATCCCCACCCCCTTTCCGATCCCCCTTTTTCCAATAATTTATATTTTTTCAATAGATTTTTCTTTTCCCACCTATTTCCATTATTTTTAAATGTATTTCCATCCATTGTTTCATCTCCACTTACTAGCCTATTTCGATCCCTTCCCCCACCCCACCCCCATTAGGGCTGTCTGTACCTTGCTCGTCCTGCTTTCTACCCCTAATGTCCCCATTAGCACATTCTTTAGATAATATCACCACCGTCAACACCTCTTTGTCCTTTTGTCTATGACATCTTTGGCAATCTCTTCTTTGCCTCCACCTATCACTGGCCCTCTATCCAGCTCTACCTGTCCCACCCCCCCTCAACCAGCTTATATTTCACCTCATTTCTCTATTTCCTCAGTTCTGATGAAGAGTCGTACGGACTCGAAACGTTAACTGTGCTCCTCTCCGCAGATGCTGTCAGACCTGCTGAGTTTTTCCAGCTATTTTTATTTTTGTTTCAGATTTCCAGCATCCGCAGTATTTTGCTTTTATTATAAAGGAAAGACTTGCATTTTAATAGCACCTTTCATGACCGAAGGACATCCCAAAGCATTTTACAGCCAATGATCCACTTTTGAAGTGCAATCCCTTTTTGTCATTTGACAGCCATTTTGTGCACAGCAAGCTCCCACAGCCGGCAATGTGATAATGGCCAGATAATACTGGCCAGATACCGGGGAGAACCCCCCATGCGCTTCTTTGAAATAAATACCATGGGATCTTTTTTGTAAACTTGAGAGGGGAGACAGGATTTCAATTTAATGTCTCATCTGCAAGTTGGCTCCTCCGATAATGCACCACTCCTGGAAAGTCCCAGTTATGTGCTCAAGTCTCTGGAGTGAGATTTGAACCCTAGACTTTTGTCTTAGAGTCAAGAGGGTGCCCACAACTGCACCACAGTCGACACATCAGAAGCTGATGGGTCGAAGAAAATGTTTTGCCAAGATTTAAATGTGAGGAAATGGTGTGAGGAAGAATAAGCATCAAGTTATGTCTTTCTTTGTGAGATTTGTTAATATAAAAATTTTTATTTTCTTAAAAACAGGAGAGTGAGAAACAATATGGTCGACCAGATCATCCTTTTGCACTGATTTGAATAGTTAAATTTTTTTACTTGTTTAAATTGGTCGATTTTCCTCATTGTCCATAGTTACATAGCTCTTTTTAAACTGAGCCAATCAGAAAGGGCTAAAGTGTGACATGGAAAGTGGAGAAAAGCCAAACTTCAGAACCTTTTTGTTAGTTTTTTTTTAACAAGTGAGAAAGAATGATCTTTTATTCATTTTTTCGTGGGTTGTGGGTGTCGCTGGCAAGGCCCAGCATTTGTTGCCCACCCCTAATTGCCCTGGAACTGAGCGGCTTGCTAGGCCAGTTCAGAGGGCAGTTAAGAGTCAACCACATTGCTGTGGGTCTGGAGTTACATGTAGGCCAGACCAGGTAAGGATGGGAGATTTTCTTCCCTAAAGGACATTAGTGGACCAGATTTTTACAATAACCAGTCCCATGGTTACCATGACTTACTCCTGCTCCTATGTTCATATTACTGAGACTAGCTTTTCAATTGATTGAATTCAAATTCCACTGGCTGCTGTGGTAGGATTTGAACCCATGAACCCAGAGCATTAACCCATGGCACCACTCAACTGTCTCAATCGGCAATTTTCTGTTCTATAAACTACGGAAACAGTGACCTGGATTCTCCTCTGACTTACCACCCATTTTGAAGGGAAAAAATATTAGGGGAAAACTTGTCCTTAAAGGTTCCCATCTCAAATTGCCCCAAAAAACCGGCATCTCAATTCTCCTCCCAATAATCCTGCCCGTACCCTTTGCCACCCGGAAGCAGTTCATTCTGCCACATTGAAGTGGGGTGAGGTGGGTGTGGCTAACCCATCTGGCCCCTCCCCCTCCATTTGGACCCGGAAAAAGAAAAGTCACTCGGCTCTGAAGTCGGTCGCGTCAGGAGACTCCCAGGCAGAGAGCGGAAACACTTTAGGGATATGTTCAAAGCATCCCTGAAGAGGCCCAACATCCCACCGACTCATGGGAGTCCCTGGCTTGTGACTGACTGAAATGGAGAAGGTTCATTTGGAAAGACACCGAACATATCGAGAGACTTGGTCAGGAATGTGCAGAGGGGAAGTTGAGGCATCAGAGGGAGCATAAAAACCTCCACACAACTCATCTACCCAACGGTTCAAGCACCACTTGCCCAACACGTGACAAAATCTGCAGATTGGATTTATCAGCCATCTCACAACCCATCGAACTGGAGTGGAAGCAAATCACCCCCAATCCCAAAGGACTGTCTCAGAAACAGAGAAGGAAGATTATGACCCACACCACCCCCTCCAAGTAATTCATGCCTGAGGCGGATATCACGGAGAGGAACATCTGAAGGTTGCCAGATCTTTGCTTCGATTGTGATCTTTGCGATTGAAGTTCGAAAGGCTGAATGATCTAGTCCTGTTCTTGTGTTCCTTCTTAATGTAGGGTGAGTCAGGACTTTTGGTGCTCCCTTTATTCAACTCTCTTCAAAGTATCACCTTGAACCCTCAGCATGGATTTCTCAATGGGTGTACGTTAATTGGACGTTATGAGGAAGAGGAGGATGGTACATGGAAGAGATTAGGTTGGAGATATCTCTTCCTTTCATGTAGATACTCATCCACCCAGGTCTAGGCATAGTCCATCTTCAGGCAGAGGATGCATGAGAAAGAGTGAACCCGGAACTACTGCCAGACTAAGGAGGGCACAAATGGGTGTTCAGAATAACCAAGTCTGTGCCAATTCTTCTAAATTGGTTCGTTAGTCCAGTTAGTCCCACTTCCTCACTCTATCCCCATATTCCTTCGCTTTTTCTCCTTTAAGTATTTATCAGATTCCCTTTTGAAAGCTACTTATTGAACCTGTTCCCACCACCCTATCAGGATTCCAATTCCTAACCGCTCATTAATAAAGGAGTATCCTCTAGTTATGATACACATTTTTCTGATATTACAAATTTTGAGAAAATAATCCTAAAAGTCACACTTTTTAAGACCTTGGGCTGAGTTTAAAGACTAGTTTTTGAAACATGACTTCCGTTGTTGATTTGAACTGGAACCCCATCAGCCTAAGAGGAGAGAACCTCAGATATTTCCATTTGAAAATTTGACGAGTGTTCCAGAGGTGTAAACAGAAACTCATTGACTTGATGGCTTTTTCTCCAAACACAAAAACATTAACTAACTGACAAACTTGACCCTTTTGATCACTACGGGGGGAAAGGAGACTTCGGATAACTGTGATGGGATCACCACTTGCGTTTTGAGTGACTCAGCATTGCTGCACAGGTCACATGATAATGGCAGCCTTACCTGCAAAAAGCATTGAAAAGAGCAGGAAAAAGACTGACCCACAGAGAACCATCATGAAAAGCTTTCAACCCAGAGAGAGAGACAGAGAAAGGCATCTAATGAACAGCCACGAGTCTGCTGTAAAGTAACTAGGCAGCTAAAAGTGCCATGCCGGCAGAACAGAAACAAGGAGCCCTCTCTCCTCCCTGTAAACCCTGAATCCGCCAGCTAAGATCACCTGTTAAAGCAGCCTCCAGCAATTTGACAGTGGAAGCCATCACAGCTGCAGGGACAACCTGAAGACCTGCACTTCAGACAATGCAACCCCTCAACATCAAAACATATCAGCCCTGCACCAAATATGGACTACTCTTGATTTACATTTATGAGTATCATTTTGCCTTCATATGAAACTATTCTTTGTGTGTGTGGGTATCAGTGACTTTATCACTTCTTATGTCGTTGCTGGAGCAATAGTGTGAAATAAACTAACCTTTCCTTTTTTAAGTAAACAGGCTTTGTTGCTGGGCTATTTTTAATGGAATATTTCTCGCTCCATGGGTAAGAAAGTAAACATACTCGCACACCCCTCACCCCACCCCATACAAATACATTGTTCACCGGCAAGTTTCAAGGGGACACACCTATTAAAGTGCCTGTGACACTCTCAACATTGCCTTCAAACTCTCAATCGCCGAAGGTTAGCTCTGAAATAAAGTCTCTGTTCTCTGTCTGTTCTCCCCTAAAACTCACTCACAGAGGCCTTCGATTTCCAAGGCTTCTGCAAAGTTCCTCAGCAGACAAAAGCCATTGTGCAACTGCCAAAAATTGACAGCAGAGCCAGAAAACAAAATCAAGGGGCTGGAGGGGGTGGGGGGAGCTTCACTGGGACAAATTTGGGGCCGTGGTGGGGAGGGGGGGGTATTTAATCGGGAGGGTGGGTAGGGACTCCGCCACCCTCCCGCCACTACCCCAATGAAGTCGGTGTGGGAAGCCAGCGGGATTCGCATCCAGCACCCTCCCACCTGATTCAACGCCCCGATTAAATGCAGAAACTTCCTCCAACTCAATACTGGGAAGGCCAACACCCTTGCCTTCAGACCCCACCACAAACTCCGTTCCCTGCCCATCAACTCCATCCCTCTCCTTGGGAACCCGTATGAGGCTGAACCAGACTGATCACCGTCAGATCTGACCCCGGGGTGAGTTTTGGACATGTTCGCGCCATCTCTGAGACTGCCGATTTACACATCAGTAATATACACGATTCCGTCTCAGCTCATCCGCTGCTGAAATCTCCGTTCACGCCTCCATTACCTCAAGACTCGATTATTCCAACTCACTCCTGGCTGGCCCCCCGCATTCTATCTCCCATAAACTTGGAGCTCATCCAAAACTCTGCTGCCCCCACCGTCTTAGCCGATAGCTAAGACCCCCGCTCCCCTGTCACCCCTGTGCTCACTGACCCAAACAGGCTTTTGGTCAAGCAAGGCCTCGATTTTAAAATTCCCATCCTCATTTCGAAGTCCTTGACAGCCAATTCCCCTATCTCTGTAACCTCCCCCAAACCCATCGAGGTATCGGCCCTCCTCTAATTCTGGCCTCTTGATTTTCATCGCTCCGCCATTGGCGCCTTCAGTCGCCTGGGACCCCAAGCTCTGGAATCCCCTCCCTACGCCACTCCACCTCCCTCGCTTTCCTCCTTTAAGATGGTCCTTAAAGCTTACCTCCTTGACCAAGGTTTGGACATAGGCCCTAATATTTCCTTATCGAAACATAGGAAGATAGGCCATTCGGCCCCTCGAGCCTGCTCCGCCATTCAACTAGATCATGGCTGATCTTCCACCTGAACACCATTTTCCTGCACTATCCCCCTACCCCGTGAATATTGCTGAAAAGAGAGACATGCTGTCAAAGCTTTTCATCTTGCACTCATCAGGACAGATTCGCAAGAATACCCAATCTTGAAGGGAACAATAATTTATGAGGCTCAGTGTCGAATTTTGCTTTAAACCACTCCTGTGAGGCACTTTGGGATGTTTTCTGTTTCAGGCGCTACATAAATGCAGGCTCTTTTTGGATACTAGCAGATTGCTTGTTAATTTTAACATCTGCAACAGATTGACAAGCTAAAGTGTGACTTCTACTACAAGAAACGCAAGATTTTTGCACCTGATAAACCAGCCTCCCACAATGCTGCACACAGGGAATCACAAACAGACATGGTCTTCAGGTAAAGTGGGTTAGGGGGACAGGGGATTAACAGAGCAGGGACTATAATCGCCGTTATTAAGTCATACATTCTATCTTTACTTGTATATTATTGTTATAAGTTCTTATCTTCACATTTATAACAGTAATTTCAAAACTGAGATTGATAGGTTTTTGTTAAGTTTTTTGGTATTAAGGGTTATGGAACGAAGGAAGGTAAATGGAGCGAATGGCCTTCCCCTGTGTTGAGATTAACATGCCCTGCTGTAATTACACCATCCCACCAGTGATGGTGCTACAGGACTTCTACTGGAGGGGAAGAGACCAATGACAGTTTCACAAGTTTACACAGACGATTTCTATTATAAACATATACAAACAGAAATAAAAGAAAGTCAAAAATACCTGGAAAAACTCAGCAGGTCTGACAGCATCTGCGGAGAGGAACACAGTTAACATTTCGAGTCCGTATGACTCTTCAACAGAACTAAGGAAAAAGAGAGAAGAGGTGAAATATTAGCTGGTTTAACGGGGGGTGGGACAGGTAGAGCTGGATAGAGGGCCAGTGATAGGTGGAGGTAACCAAAAGATGTCACAGACAAAAGGACAAAGAGGTATTGAAAGTGGTGATATTATCTAAGGAATGTGCTAATAGGTGACATTAAGGGTAGAAAGCAGGACGAGCAAGGTACAGATAGCCCTAGTGGGGGTGGGGTGAGGGGAAGGGATCGAAATAGGCTAAGAGGTAGAGATAAAACAATGGATGGAAATACATTTAAAAATAATGCAAATAGGTGGGAAAAGAAAAATCTATATAAATTATTGGAAAATAGGGGGATCGGAAAGGGGGTGGGGATGGAGGAGAGTTCATGATCTGAAGTTGTTGAATTCAATGTTAAGTCTGGCAGGCTGTAAAGTGCCTAGTCGGAAGATGAGGTGCTGTTCCTCCAGTTTGCGTTGAGCTTCACTGGAACAATGCAGCAAGCCAAGGACGGACATGTGGACATGAGAGCAGGGTGGAGTTTTGAAATGGGAAGCGACAGGGAGGTCTGGATCATGCTTGCAGACAGACCGAAGGTGTTCCACAAAGCGGTCACCCAGCCTGCGTTTGGTCTCTTCAATGTAGAGGAAACCGCATTGGGAGCAGCGAATGCAGTAGACTAAATTGAGGGAAGTGCAAGTGAAATGCTGCTTCACAGGAATGAAAGGCTTAACATATGAGGAACGTTTGAGGACTCTGGGTCTATACTCGATGGAGTTTAGAAGGAAGAGGGGGGATCTGATTGAAACTTACAGAATACTGAAAGGCCTGGATAGAGTGGACGTGGGGAAGATGTTTCCATTAGTAGGAGAGACTAGGACCCGAGGGCACAGCCTCAGAGTAAAGGGAAGACCTTTTAGAATAGAGATGAGGAGAAACTTCTTTAGCCAGAGAGTGGTGAATCTATGGAATTCATTGCCACAGAAGTCTGTGGAGGCCAGGTCATTGAGCGTATTTAAGACCGAGATAGATAGGTTCTTGATTGGTAAGGGGATCAAAGGTTACGGGGAGAAGGTGGGAGAATGGGGTTGAGAAACTTATCAGCCATGATTGAATGGCGGAGCAGACTCGATGGGCCGATTGGCCTAATTTCTGCTCCTATGTCTTATGGTCTTAATGTCACCTATTAGCACATTCCTTAGATAATATCACCACTGTCAACACCTCTTTGTCCTTTTGTCTGTGACATCTTTTGGCAATCTCCACCTATCACTGGCCCTCTATCCAGCTCTACCTGTCCCACCCACCCCCCTTAAAGCAGCTTATATTTCACCTCTCTTCTATTTTCCCTTAGTTCTGTTGAAGAGTCATACGGACTCGAAACGTTAACTGTGTTCCTCTCTGCAGATGCTGTCGGACCTGCTGAGTTTTTCCAGGTATTTATGATTTTGTTTCAGATTTTCAGCATCCGCAGTTTTTTGCTTTTATAATAAAAGAAAGTCCTTCATTTCTATCGCGCCTATTACCATCTCAGGACATGCCAGTGCACTTTACAACCAATTATGCACTTATTAATTGTTCTCACTGTTCTAATGTACGGAACACACAGCCAATCTGTGCACAGCAAGCTCCCATGAACAGCATTATGATAATGACCAGGTAATGTTTTTATCTGTTAATTGTTAATTGACGTTAATTGAGGGATAAATATTGGCCAGGACAATAGGGATAAATACCCTGCAAAGAGATTTATCATGGCAAGTAACAGGACATGTGTGCAGATAATGCCTTTAGATAGATTGGCAGTGAGTAGCTCACCTCCTGACTCACTAAAGCCTGTCCACCACCTACAAGGCACAAGTCAGGAGTGTGATGGAATACTCTCCACTTGTCTATGTGAATGCGGCTCCGATAACATTTAAGAAGCTTGACACCATCCAGGACAAAGCAGCCTGCTTAATCACCACTCCATCCACCTCCTTTAATATTCATTCCCTTCACCACCGATGCACAGTAGCAGCAACGTCTACTGTGTACAAGGTGCACTGCAGCGACTCACCAAGGCTCCTTCGACAGCACCTTCCAAACCCTTGACTTCTGCCACCTAGAAAGACAAGGGCAGCAGATCCCTGGGAATACCACCAACTGCAAGTTCCCCCCCAAGTCACTCACCATCCTGACTTGGAAATATATCACCGTTCCTTCACTGTCGCTGGATCAAAATCCTGGAACTCCCTCTCTAACAGCACTGTGGGTGTACCTACACCACATGGACTGCAGTGGTTCAAGAAGGCAGCTCACCACCACCAGCTCAAGGGAAGGCAATGGTGTAGTGGTATTGTCACTGGACTAGTAATCCTGAGACCCAGGGTAATCCTCTGGGGACCTGGGTTCGAATCCCACTATGGCAGATGGTGGAATTTGAAGCCTAATGATGACTATGAAACTGTTGTTGATTGTTGTAAAAACCCATCTGGTTCAATAAGGGAAGGAAATCTCCCATCCTTACCTGGTCTGGCCTATTTATGACTCTAGACCCACAGCAATGTGGTTTACTCTTAAATCCCTTCTGAACAAGGGCAATTAGGGATGGGCAATAAATGCTGGCCTATCCAGGAACACATGTATATATCAAACAACTGGACAGATTAACTGCCAATTTTTCACGGTTAACACAAATTCAACATTGTTTATTTGGGTTCCATCTAAGTATGACAGGTGACCTAATCCCTAATTACATCACAGCATAGGCCTGAAGGCGGGAAAGGAAATATACCATTGGTCTCCATAAGACGACACATGGAGGGCTGTGTCCAGTTGTGGTCCACCACTTGCTAAATAATGTGGAACTTGAAATCACAAAATGGTAAAGATTACCATGCACTTAATTTATTCATGTGTAATTTCTCGGTCTAGCATTTTAATGGGGGCATTAAGCTGTCTAATCTAAATGGAATAATGTCTCTGCTATGTTCAGATGGCAAATCATAGAATTTCACACGTTAGTTTTTGTGTGTGGTAATCTTTATCAAGTTTTGAGGCCATGGACACATTGTAGAGATCCAAAGAAGGGCGAGAGACAGTGTTCCAAATGTACAGCATTTGGACGCTGATCTTCAGATCCTTTTCATCTGCACCAATTCCTGATGCTCTTAACCGTCTGGGATGGATTTCGCACATCATAGCCAGGATTTTACAGCCCTGCCGAGGCCCGTCTCCCCCAGTGGGTGTGGCAAGCTGCTTAACCTACCATTCAGTTTGGCGGGACCGTTATATTCCGCCGGGCGGGAGGGGCTGTCAAATCCTGGCCTATGTGTATTCTGGATGCTAAGCATTACAACAGGCCTCCCCTAGGATACACCAGGTTGTTGGGGTTAATCTGAACACTTGCTGTTCCGGGTGGTCTAAGTCAGCTGGTGTGAGATTTTGGGAAGATCAGGCCAGAGAAGGATATGAGACATATTAAAGAATGCTTGGAGAAAATAAAGAGTTAGGCCTCATTAATGAACACACTAACGACCGATAACTTTTAAAAAGAAATTTGAACTTCCCGTTGATAGCTGAAAGAATGATATGTCAAGATTCCATATTTTAAGACATTTGCTGTAATAAATGACTAACTATTAACTAAACACTAGTTTTGTAGGCAATTGGGACTTTAAACCATAGAACAGAATACACTCCTTCCTATTCTTAGACCAACAGAAACACACTTCACAGGTATACGTAACACTGTCCCGTGCTGAATATTGGAGAATTCATGGGATAACCCTCTGTGCCTCCTGCCAATATCACACTGCTGGCCCTTTTCATACAGGCTAAATTACCATCTAAATTTATTTACAAATAAAATGATTCAGAGAGGAAAAACTCATGGGCACCATTTTTTATGGCACCATCAGCAATTTACATGACACACAAACTGGGTTGAACTTTTTGACAAAGTCTGTAGCTCTTCCATTTATTTCTCGGCAAACCCTTGCAGTGACACAGTTTTTTTGTGGCGTGTAAGTACGCCTTGTTTACAGAGCCTGGCCCACAGACGGTGTTTAGAATCTAACAGAAGCTATAAGGATTTGTTTTTCCTGAAGTTCAGATGCTTTCCTCAACAACATTATTAAGTATCATTACTGTGAGATTCAAAGCCGCAGTGAATATTGACACTGATAATAATGCTTCTTTATCCACTGAATAGTTTGAACATTGAATTCACTTTCAAGAGAAGTGGCTGAGATGAATTGTGAATTAGCAGTTTATTAAATTAACTGAAGCTGTCCGTGTCCATATGCAGCAAGATCTGGACAACACTCAGGCTTGGGCTGACAAGTAACAAGTGCCAGGCAATGACCATCTCCAACAAGACAAAATCTAACCATTGCCCCTTGACATACAATGGCATTACCATTACTGAATCCCCCACTATCAACATCCTAGGAGTTACCATTGACCAGAAAGTGAACTGGACAAGCCATATAAATATTGAGGCTATAAGAGCAGGTGGCTGGGGACTCTGCAGAGAGTAACTCATCTCCTGACTCCCCAAAGCCTGTCCACCATCTACAAGGCACAAGTCAGGAGTGTGATGGAATACTCCCCACTTGCCTGGATGAGTGCAGCTCCCACAACACTCAAGAAGCTTGACACCATCCAGGTCAAAGCAGCCCGCTTGATTGGCACCACATCCACAAACATTCACTCCCTCCACCACCCGCACAGTGGCAGCATCTGCAAGATGCACTGCAGGAATTCACCAAGGCTCCTTCGACAGTACCTTCCAAACCCATGACCACTACTATCTAGAAGGACAAGGGCAGCAGATAGGTAGGATCATCACCACCTGGAAGTTCCCTTGCAAGTCACTCACCGCCCTGACTTGGAAATATATCACCGTTCCTTCATTGTCGCTGGGTCAAAATCCTGGAACTCCCTCCCTAACAGCACTGTGGATGTACCTACACCACATGGACTGCAGTGGTTCAAGAAGGCAGCTTACCACCACCTTCTCAAGGGCAATTAGGGATGTTTCCCTAGCCAAGTCCCATGCAAGAAAACATTTTTCAAAATGCATTTAAGGGGAAGCCACATGCATACATGAGGGAGAAAGGAATAGAAGGATATATTGAAAGGGTGAGATGAAGTATGATGGGAGGAGGCTCATGTGGAGCAGGAACACAGCATGGACCAGTTAGGCCAAATGGCCTGTTTCTGTGCTGTAAATTCTATGTAGTTTCATTTAACGCAACCTAAGTCAGGATTTACAATGGACGTATTTACTTTGCAAGCATGACAAATAACTATAATTACTTCACAGGCGCTGTAGTGCCTGCTCTGATTGACACACCAAACAAAATTGGCAAACAAAATATCCTCGTCTGATATGGTGACATTGACATTAGCATGTTTAACAAACCCTTTCTCCTGTAAAGACAATCAATAGCCCATGCAAACCTGATCAAAGATGCCTGGAGAATATTTCAGTTTTCAACACAGCTTGTGCAAATCATCCCTAAACCGCCCTCCTTAAAAGACGCCAGGAAGATGCACGTAGCCAACAGGTAAATCATCCAAAAATAAGAACTAAAATACTGAGGATGCTGGAGATCTGAAATCAAAACAGAAAATGCTGGAAAAGCTCAGCTGGTCTGGCAGCATCTGTGGAGAGAGAAACAGAGTTAACGTTTCGAGTCCAATATGTCTCTTCCTCAGAACTGTTGGAATCCACATTGGTTAAGTCGGAGCCAGAGACAGTCACAACGTTCTGAGCCATTTCACAGATGAATTTGAGCACAGGATGGAGCCCATTGAGACATGGAAGGAAATTGGTATGTGCAGTATGTGGATTTAAATATAGCAAATATATCATCCACATATCAGAAATATGTGAGAGGTTAGGTGTCATTCCATCAAAGACACGTTTCTCATGGAACCCAACAAAGATGTTTGCGAGAGCTGGGCCTAGAGGGGATCCCAATGACAACACCAACTATGCAGTAGCAACACGAGTGGTATTCGCCACTAACAGGATGCTGCCAAGCCAAAAAAAAATGGCCTTCTGCCTGTCACACAAATGAGTAATGTTGGATATGAATTTCAGTGCCAGTGTGATGCTAGGTATGTAGGCCATACGTCCTAAAGACTGGTGAATTGTATCAAACAGCATGTCGCAACTGCTGTTTGCAACCGGCAGGGTATAGACTGTACCCAACCAGCCCGTACTTGCTAAATAATCCTCAATGTGCTAAAAATTACACTGACAACCAATTTAAGATTGTCAGTCGGACTCACAGTGTGGCACATTTGCCTGTACTGGAAGCTACATATATTAATACACAGGCCCTGTTCTTTATAGACAGAAAGAACATGTATACACGCTGCACCTGTTTCAGCTAAACAAAATAAGTGACAGCCATTTGCTGACTCATTCCTCAGGGCAATGCCTTGACCAGTGTTAGCTACCTGGTTTGAATTTCAAACAATGCTTGGCAGTTAACTGTCAGTCACCATACATACATACGAACATATGAACTAGGTGCAGGAGTAGGCCACTCAGCCCCTCAAGCCTGCTCCACCATTCAATTAGATCATGGCTGATCTGATTGTAACCTCAACCCCGCATTCCTGCCTACCCCCGATAACCTTTCACCCCCTTGTTAATCAAGAATCTATCTAGCTCTGCCTTAAAAATATTCAAAGATTCTCTGCTTCCACTGCCTTTTCAGGAAGAGAGTTCCAAAGAATCACTACCTCCTGAGAGAAAATATTCTCCTCATCTCTGTCGTAAATAAGCAGCCCCTTATTTTTAAACAGTGACCCCTAGTTCTAGATTCTCCCACAAGAGGAAACATCGACCCTGCCAGGACCCTTCAGGATCTGAAAGGTTTCGATTAAGTTGCCTCTTACTCTTCTAAACTCCAGTGGATACAAGCCTAGCCTGTCCAGCCTTTCCTCTATAAGACAACCCGTCCATTCCTGGTATTAGTCCGGTAAACCTTCTCTGAACTGCTTCTAACACATTTACATCTTTCCTTAAGTAAGGAGACCAATACTGTACACAGTACTCCAGATGTAGTCTCACCAATGCCCTGTACAACTGAAACATAACCTCCCTACTTTTGTAATCAATTCCCCCCACAATAAATGATAACATTTTATCAGCTTTCTTAATTACTTTCTGTACCTGGATACTAGCCCTTTGTTATTCATGCACTAGGACACCCAGATCCCTCTGAATCTCAAAGCTCTGCAATCTCTCACCACTTAGATAATAAGCTTCTTTTTTATTCTTCCTGCCAAAATGAACAATTTCACATTTTCCCACATTATAATCCATTTGCCAGACCTTTGCCCACTCACTTATCTATATCCCTTGATAGCCTCTTTACGTCCTCTTCACAATTTACTTTCCTACCTATCTTTGTGTCATCAGAAAATTTAGCAACCACAGCTTCAGTCCCTTCATCCAAGTCATTTATATGAATTGTAAAATGTTGAGGCCCCAGCACTGATCCCTGTGGCACACCATTCATCACATCCTGCCAACCTGAAAAAGACCCATTTATGTCAACTTTCTGCTTCCTGTTAGCCAGCCAATCATCTATCCATGCCAATATGTTACCCCCTACACCATGAGCTTTTATTTTCTGCCATAACTTTTGATGAGGCACTTTATCAAATTCCTTCTGGAAATCTAAGTACAGTATATCCACCGATTCCCCTTTATACACAGCACAACTCTTTGAGTTCCTTCAAAGAACTCCAGTAATTGGTTAAACATGATTTCCCTTTCACAAAACCATGTTGACTCTGCCTGATGGCTTTGAATTTTTTCTAATTGCCCTGCTATAACATCTTTAATAATAGCTTCTAATATTTTTCCTTTGACAGATGTTAGACTAACTGGCCTGTAGTTTCCTGCTTTCTGGCTCCTTCCCTTTTTGAATAAAAGAGTTACATTTGCTATTTTCTAATCTAATAGAACCTTCCCTGAATCTAGGGAATTTTGGAAAATTAAAACCAATGCATCAACTATCTCACTAGCCACTTCTTTCAAGACCCTAGGATGAAGTCCAGCAGGACCCGAGCATTTGTCAGCCCGCAGACCCAAATATTTGCTCAATACTACTTACCTGCCTCACTCAAGTCACACCCTCCTGTCCCTGGCCACTGACCAAATCAGAAGACCCTATCCTAAGTGATGCGACTGCCTCCTGGTATAAAGCATCCAGGTAACTTTCCTCCTCCCTGATGTGTCGCAGTGTCTGCAGCTCAGCCTCCAGCTCGATGACTCTGAGCCGAAGTTCCTCAAGCCACAAACGTTTACTGCAGACGTGTTTGCCCTGGATCACAATGTTGTCCAGGAGCTCCCACATGCTGCAGCTGCGACACATCACCTGTCCTGCCATCATTAATGTGTTTTAAATAATTACTTAATTATATCAATCACTTATTTATGTTGCTTTCTTATATATTTTATTAACTTTACCATCAATTTGTGTACAATTTTAAACCTTAGGAATAGAATAGAACTTACCCGCTTACCAGATACTTACCAAACAGTGAACTCCTTTCCCTGCAGTAGAGCAAGAACCAATTCCAATGGGGTGAGAAAGGTAGAAACAGTAAGCAAACACCTCTTCTTCTTCACCCCCCCACCCCTGACTGCCTCAGGAGTGTCCTCGCTGCATCTCGTCATCCTCCTCCTGGAATCTTGTGACTGTTAGAGACTCACCAGCCCGCCTGCCTCGTCTGGCCAGTGCAATGGCCTCATCGCCTGCACCCTCACCTTCCAGAACCTCATCACCCTCATCCCCTTCAACTTCCTCCTCTCTGGAGGAGAAGTGCGGCTCTTCCATCTCCCCATCATCCAGGTCCTCCCCACTTTGCATCATCAGTTTGTGTAGTGTGCAGCAAGCCATGGTGATGCGTGACATCCTCTGGGGAGTGTACTGGATGCTCCGCCTGATCTGTCGAGGCACCAGAACCTCATTTTCCGGATCCCTTTGGTGTGCTCCACCAAACTCTGTGTTCTGACATGAGCCTCATTTTATCTCTCTCAGCAGCAGTCTGAGGCTGCCGCACAGGCGTCATCAGCCACATCCTTTATGGGTAGCCCTTGTTCCCTGAGGAGCCAACCCTGCAGCCAGTGTTGTCCCTGGAAGATGTCAGGGATCTGAGACCTGCTGAGGATGTAGGAGTAGTGGATGGTCCATGGGTATCTTGCACAAACCTGCACCATCCGTTTGTTATGGTCACAGACCAGCTGAACATAGAGAGATGGAAGCCTTTGCGGTTCACTTACTGGTCTGCTTGTTTCCAGGGAGATTTAAGAGCCACATGAGTGCAGTCGATATAACACCCTGCACCTGTGGGAATCCCGAAATATCAGCAAATTCCAGTGTTCCTACTTCCTGGCTCACCTGACCCCTGTTGAAATTGACGAAGTTGTGTGTCTTGGTGAAGATGGCGTCCGTGACCTCCTGGATACATTTGTGGGTGGAGCTTGTGAGATCCCGCGAAGATCCCCAGTGGAGCACTGGAAGGAGCCACTGCCGTAGGAATTGAGCACTGGCAGTGGCAGTAGATGCCGTCTGAGTCCCCGAGGCTCCAAATCCTGCAGGAGGTGGCATACGTAAGTAACCAGTTCCCTTGACATGTGCAGTCTTTGGCGACACTGCTTCGTGCTCATCTGCAGGTAGTACATTCGCCGTCTATATACCCTGGGTCTAGCAAGGCGCCTATGGTCAATGGCTCTCTGTGGATTTTCCTCTATGTGTGGAGGAGGCCCTGATGTCCCTTGATCTTCAGGGCTCTGCTCCTCCCTGTGCTGAGTCAGGTGCCTCTGTCGCATTTTCCTCCCTCTTCTCTCCTACCTATAAACCATGGGGCAGACAGTGAGACCACCAGGCTCCAGGTTCCTGATGATCTCCTCACTGCAGTATCAAAGACAGTCGGTATATGTCTTCTAAGGACCTCTCTTGGTTTAGTCTCCGGCTCCAGCTGCATCCCAAGGCTCCTTCACACGTACCGGAGAGTCCTGGCCACCACTTGGATGGCAAGTGCTTAGTTCGTTTGATGCCTGACCAAAACCCCCCCACCCCCCCACCTCCCCCCACCCACACCACATGACCGAGCAGCCAAAGCTTCGGCTACTCGACTACATCCTGTGCTCTCAGCTCAGGAGGTATTATCCTAACCCACACTCCAAGGCTGTGCAGTTAGCTTGGGCCATGAGGGTTACCGCTCAAAGCCTGAATAACTACAATGCGAGGGGTTCTGAGCACCTCCCTCAGTGGCTGCCCCATGCCCCCCTCGCGCAAGGGGATCCTCTAACTTGCCCAATTGTTCTGCAGCCCCATAAAGCTCAGATTGTTTTGCAGTCTGCGCCCAAGGGGTTAAATGTTCAGGAACAAGCAGTGGCACCATCAGGGATTGATGTGGTTTGAGTGGGTGTAGTAGATTCAGAATCCAGACTCCAAGCGTGTCAGTGGTGCTGATGCTGCAGCAGAATGCTCAATCTTGAAATGCTTCTCCAAGTGCCTGACCGATTTCTTCACCGCCCACCACCCCCCACTTCCAGGTGGCACTGGCTCCGAGCTACACAGTAGAATGCCTGGGTGACAGCAGCTCCCAGCTCTATTGTAGGTCTTTCAGGTGAGACTGGCTCCGAGCCCCACTGTCGAATGCCTGGGTGACACTGGTTCCGAGCCCCACTGTCGAATGTCTGGGTGACACTGGCTCTGAGCCCCACTGTAGAATGCCTGGGTGACACTGGCTCCGAGCCCCACTGTCGAATGTCTGGGTGACACTGGCTCCGAGCCCCACTGTCGAATGCCTGGGTGACACTGGCTCCAGGTTCTGCTGTAGAATGCATGGATGACACTGGCTCTGAACTCCACTGAAGAATACCTGGGTGTCACTGGTTCCAAGCTCCACTGTGGAACTTCCAAGTAACCCTGGCTCCAAGCTCCACTGTAAAACCTCCGGGTGAGACTGGCTCCGAGTTTCACTGCAGAATCCCTGGATGACACAGGCTCTAAGCTCCATTGTATAACCTCCGGGTGATACTTTCTCTGAGCTTTGCTGCAGAATGCCTGGGTGGCACTGGCTCCAACCTTCACTGGAGAATTTCCCGGTGACACTGGCTCCAAGCTCCATTGTGGAGTGCCTGGGTGACAGTGGCTCAAGCTGCACTGCAAAATAGCTGGGTGACACTGGCTCCGAGCTCCACTGTAGGATGCCTGTGTGACACTGGCTCCGTGCTCCACAGTCGAATGCCTGGGTGACACTGGCTACAAACTCCACTGTAGAATCCCTGAGTGACACTTGCTCCAATTCCACTGTGGAATGCTTGGGTGACACTGGCTCTGAGCTACACTGTAGAATGTCTGGGTGACACTGGCTCTGAGCTACACTGTAGAATGTCTGGGTGACACAGGTCCGAGCTTTACTGCAGAATGCTTCACTGCCACTGGCTCTGAGCTCTACTGCAAATGCCTGTGTGACACTGCCTCCAAAATCTGGTGTAGAATGTGTGGGTGACACTGGCTCTGAGCTCCACTGTAGAATTCCTCTGTGACACTGGCTTTGAGCACCACTGTAGAATGCCTGGGAGACACTGACTCAAATTTCCACTGTGGAATGATTGGATGCCACTGGCTCCGGTCTTCACTGTGGAATGCCTGGGTGACACTGGCTCTGAGCTCCACTGTAGAACGTATGGGTGACACTGCCTCTGAGCTCCACTGTAGAATTTCCCGGTGACACTGGCTCCGAGCTCCACTGTAGAATTTCTGGGTGACACTGGTTCGGAACTCCACTGTAGAATGCCTGGGAGACACTGGCTCCGAGCTCCACTGGAGAATGCCTCGATGACACAGGCTCCGAGCTTCACTGTAAATACCTGGGTGACACTGGCTCCAACGTTCAATGTGGAATGCTTGGATGAGCATCACTCCGAGCTCCACTGCAGAATGCCCGGGTTACACTGGCTCTGAGTTTGACTGTCGAATGCCAGGATGACACCCGCTCTGAGCTCCACTATAGAATGCCTGAGGGACACAGGCTCCAACCTCCACTGTAAATGCCTGGGTGACTCTGGCTCCAAGCTCCACTTTATAACATCCAGGTGATACTGGCTCCGAGCTTCACTGCAGAATGCTTGTGAGGCACTGGCTCCAAGTTCCTCTGTGGAGTGCCAGGGGGACACTGGCTCCGAACTTCACTGGAGAATGGCTGGGTGACTCTGGCTCTGAGCTCTACTGTAGAATGCCTGGGCGACACTGACTCCATTTCCATTGTGGAATGCTTGGGTGACATTGGCTCCGAGCTACACTGTAGAATGGCTGGGGGGACACTGGCTCCAAGATTCACTGTAAATGCCTGGGTGACACTGGCTCCGAGCTCCACTGTAGAATGCCTGAGTGACACTGGCTCCGGTCTTCACTGTGGAATGCCTGGGTGACACTGACTCGAATTTCCACTGTGGAATGATTGGATGCCACTGGCTCCGGTCTTCACTGTGGAATGCTCGGGTGACACTGGCTCCGAGCTCCACTGTAGAATTTCCCGGTGACACTGGCTCTGAGCTCCACAGTAGAATGCCTGGGTGACACTGGCTCCGAGCTCCACTGGAAATACCTGGATGACACTGACTCCGATCCTCACTGTAGAATGCCTGGGTGACACTGGCTCATAGCTCCATTGTTGAACTTCCAGATGACACCGGCTCCATGCTCCACTGTAGAATTTTGAGGTGACACTGGCTCCAAGCTGCACTTTAGAATGCTTGGGTGACACTGTTTCTGAATTCCACCGTGGAGTGCCTGGGTGCCACTGGCTCCAAGCATCACTGGAGAACGGCTGGGTGACCCTGGCTCTGAGCTCCACTGTGGAATGCTCGGGTGGCACTGTCTCTGAATTCCACTGTGCAATGCCTGGGTGACACTAGCACTGACCTCCACTGTAGAATTTCCAGGTGAACCTGGCTCGGAGATCCACTGTAGAATGCCTGGGAGACATTGGCTCCGAGCTCCACTGGAGAATGCCTCGATGACACAGGCTCCGAGCTTCACTGTAAATACCTGGATGACACTGGCTCCGATTCTCACTGTAGAATGCTTGACTGACACTGGCTCCAGTCTTCATGGTGGAATGCCTGGGTGACACTGGCTATAAGCTCCACTGTGGAATGACTTGTTGACACTGACTCCAAGTTCCACTGTGGAAATCTTGGATAGCACTGGCTCCGAGCAACACTGTAGAATGCCTGGTGGACACTGGCTCCGATCTTCACTGTAGAATGCCTGGGTGACACTCCACTGCAGAATGCATGGGTGGCACTGGATCCAGGTTCCACTGCAGAGTGCCTGGGTGACACTGGCTCCAAGATCCTCTGTAGAATGCCTGGGTAAAACAGGCTCTGAGCTCCACTGTAGAATGCTTGAGTGACACTGGCTCCAGTCTTCACTGTGGAGTGCCTGGGTGCCACTGGGTCCGAGCATCACTGGAGAATGGCTGGGTAACACTAGCTCTGAGCTCCACTGTGGAGTGCCTGGGTGACACTGGCTGCGAGTTCCAATGTAGAATGCCTGAGTGACACTGGCTCCGGTCTTCACCGTGGAATGCCTGGTTTACACTGCCTCGGAGCTCCACTGCAGCATGCCTGGGTGACACTGGCTCCAAGCTTCACTGCAGAATGCATGGGTTACAATGGGTCGGGTTTTCACTGTAGTATGACTGGGTGAAACTGGCTCTGAGCTCCACTGTAGAATGCCTAAGTGACACTGGTTCCGACCTCCACTGTAAATGCCTGGGTGACCCTGGCTCCGAGCTCCACTTTATAACCTCCAGGTGATACTGGCTCCAAGATTCATTACAGAATGCCTGGGTGACACTGGCTCCAAGCATCACTGTAGATTGCATGGTTGACACTCGCTCTGACCTTCACTGTAGAATTCCTGGGTGACACTGGCTCCAACGTCCAATGTGGAATGCTTGGATGAGCATCACTCCGAGCACCACTGCAGAATGCCTGGATGACACTGGCTCTGAGCTCCACTGCAGAATGCCTGGGTGGCACTGGCTGTGAGCTTCACTGCAGAATGCCTGGGTTACAATGGGTCAGGTCTTCACTGTAGTATGACTGGGTGAAACTGGCTCCACTGTG
Source organism: Cetorhinus maximus (assembly GCF_964194155.1). NCBI lineage: Eukaryota > Metazoa > Chordata > Chondrichthyes > Lamniformes > Cetorhinidae > Cetorhinus > Cetorhinus maximus. The sequence goes on along the minus strand of NC_135907.1, from coordinate 3,816,111 downwards.
GAATGCCTGGGTGGCACTGGCTCCGAGCTCCACTTTATAACTTCCAGGTGATACTGGCTCCAAGCTTCACTGCAGAATGCCTGGTTTACACTGGCTCCAAACTCCACTGTATAAACTCTGGGTGATACTGGCTTCGAACCTTGCTGCAGAATGCTTGGGTGTCACTGGCTCCGAGTTCCACTGTACAGTGCCTGGGTCACACAGGCTCTGAGCTTCACTGAATGATGCCGGGTGACACTGTCTGCAAGCATCACTGTAGATTGCATGGTTGACACTGGCTCTGACCTTCACTGTAGAATACCTGGGTGTCACTGGCTCCGGGTTCCACTGTACAATGCCTAGGTGACACTGGTTCCAAGCTTTACTGTAGAAGTTCCAGATGTCCCTGGCTTTGAGCTCCACTTTATAACCTCCAGGTGATTATGGCTCCGAGCCTCACTGCAGAATGCCTGGGTTACACTGGCTCTGAATTTCACTGTAGAATGCCTGGGGGGGAACTGGCTCTGAATTTCACTGTAGAATGCCTGAGGGACACTGGCTGCGAGTTCCATTGTGGAATCCATGGGTGACACTGGCTGTGGTCTTCACTGTAGAATGCATGGGTAATTCTGCCTCCAAGCTCGACTGTAGAATTCCTGGGTGACACTGGATCCAAGCCGCACTGTAGAATGTTTGGGTGACACTGCCTCTGAGCTCCACTGTAGAATGCTTGTCAGGCACTGGTTCTGAGCTGTGTTGTAATATGCCTGGCTGATATTGGCTCTGAGCTCCACTGTGCAATTTCCAGGTGACACTGGCTGTGAGCTCCACTGTAGAATGCCTGGGTGACACTGGCTCCGATCTTCAATAAAGAATGCCTGGGTGAAACTCGCTCTGAAATTCACCATGGAATGCCTGGTTTACACTGCCTCGGAGCTCCACTGCAGCATGCCTGGGTGGCACTGGCTGCGAGCTTCACAATAGAGTGCTTGGTGACACTGGCTCCAAGCTTCACTGCAGAATGCATGGGTTACAATGGGTCGGGTCTTCACTGTAGAATGCATGGGTGATGCTGCCTCTGAGCTCCACTGTAGAATGCCTAAGTGACACTGACTCCTATTCCACTGTGGAATGCTTGGATGACACTGGCTCCGAGCTGTGCTGTAGGATGCCTGGCTGGCATTGGCTGAGCTCCACTGTGCAATTTCCGGGTGACACTGGCTATGAGCTCCACTGTAGAATGCCTATGTGACACTGGTTCCGACCTCCACTGTAAATGACGGGGTGACCCTGGCTTTGAGATCCACTTTTTAACCTCCAGGTGATTATGGCTCCGAGCTTCACTGCAGAATGCCTGGGTTACACTGGCTCTGAATTTCACTGTAGAATGCTTGGTGACACTGGCACCGAGCTTCACTGCAGAATGCCTGGGTGGTACTGGCTCTGTGTTCCACTGTGGAGTGCCAGGGTGACACTGGCTCCGAGCTCCACTAGAGATTGGCTGGGTGAGACTGGCCCTGAGCTCCACTGTGGAATACTTGAGTGACACTGGCTGCGACTTCCATTATAGAATGCCTGGGTGAGACTGGCTCCTGTCTTCACTGTAGAATGCCTGGGTGATGCTGCCTCCATGCTCGACTGTAGAATGTCTCACTGACACTGTCTCCGAGCTGTGTTGTAGAATGCCTGGCTGACATTGGCTCTGAGCTCCACTGTGCAATTTCCGGGTGACACTGGCTGTGAGCTCCACTGTAGAATGCCAGAGGAACACAGGATCTGAGCTTCAATGTAAATACCTGGGTGACAGTGTCTCCGATCTTCAATGAAGAATGCCTGGGGGAAACTGGCTCTGAGCTCCACTGTGGAGCTTCTCTGTAGAACTTCCGGGCAACCATGGCTCTGAGCTCCACTGTATAACCTCTGGGTGATACTGGCTCCGAGCTTTGCTGAAGAAAGCCTGGGTGTCACTGGCTCCGAGTTCCACTGTACAGTGCCTGGGTGACACTGGCTTCACTGTAGATTGCATGGTTGAAACTGGCTCTGAGATCCACTGTAGAATGTCTGGGTGACACTGACACGAGGTCCACTGTGGAATGCATGGGTGACACTGGCTCCAAGTTCCAATGTGGAATGCTTGGACGACCATGACTCCGAGCTCCACTGCAGAATGCCCGTGTGACACTGGCTCCGAGCTGCACTCTAGAATGCCTGGCGGCCTCTGGCTCTAAGCTCCACTGTCGAATTTCCGGCTGATACTGGCTCTGAGCTCCACTTTGGAATGCCTGTGAGGCACTGACTCCGAGCTCCACTGTAGAATGCCTTGGTGAACCTGGCTCTGAGTTCGACTGTAGAATTCCTGTGAGGCACTGGCTCCGAGCTCCACTGTAGAATGCCTGGGTGACACTGGCTCTGAGCTCCACTGTAGAGTGCCTGGATGACACTGGCTCTGAGCTCCACTGTAAATGCCTGGGTGACCCTGACTCCAAGCTCCACTTTATAACCTCCAGGTGATACCGGCTCCGAGCTTCACTGCAGAATGCCTGGATGACACTGGCTCCGAGCTACACTGTAGAATTCCCGTGTGACACTAATTCCGAAGTTCACTGGAGAATGGCTGGGTGACACTGTCTCCGAGCTTCACTGTAGAATGGCTGGGTGACACTGGCTCCTAGCTCCACTGTCGAATGCCTGGGGGGATACAGGCTCCGAGCTCCACTGTGGAATACCTGGGTGACACTGGCTCCAAGTTCCACTGTGGAATGCTTGGGTGACCCTGGCTCTGAGATCCACTGTAGAATGCATGTGGGATACAGGCTCCGAGCTTCACTGTATATACCTGGGTGACACTGGCTCTGAACTTCACTGTGGAATGCCTGGTTTACACTGCCTCGGAGCTCCACTGCAGCATGCCTGGGTGACACTGGCTCCAAGCTTCACTGCAGAATGCATGGGTTACAATGGGTCGGGTCTTCACTGTAGTATGCCTGGGTGAAACTGGCTCTCAGCACCACTGTAGAATGCCTAAGTGATACTGGTTCCGACCTCCACTGTAAATGCCTGGATGGCACTGGCTCCAAGCTCCACTTTATAACTTCTGGATGATACCGGCTCCACAATTTGCTGCAGAGTGCCTGGGTCTCACTGGCTCCGAGTTCCACTGTACAGTGCCTGGGTGACAATGGCTCTGAGCTTCCCTGGAGAATGGCTTAATGAGACAGGCTCTGAGCTTCACTGAAGAATTCCGGGTGACACTGTCTCCAAGCATCACTGTAGATTGCCTGGTTGACACTGGCACTGACCTTCACTGCAGAATACCTGGGTGTCACTGGCTCCGAGTTCCACTGTACAATGCCTAGCTGACACTGGTTCCAAGCTTTACTGTAGAAGTTCCAGATGACCCTGGCTTTGAGCTCCACTTTATAACCTCCAGGTGATTATGGCTCCGAGCTTCACTGCAGAATGCCTGGGTTACACTGGCTCTGAATTTCACTGCAGAATGCCTGGGTTACACTGGCTCTGAATTTCACTGTAGAATGCCTGGGTTACACTGGCTCTGAATTTCACTGTAGAATGCCTGGGAGGAAATGGCTCTGAATTTCACTGTAGAATGCCTGGGAGGAAATGGCTCTGATCTTGACTGTAGAATGCATGGGTAACACTGGCTCAGAGCTTCACAACAGAAAGCTTGGTGACACTGTCTCCAAGATTCAGTGCAGAATTCTTGGGTTACACTGGCTCTGGTCTTCACTGTAGTATGCCTGGGGGGGAACTGGCTGTGATATTGACTGTAGAATGCCTGGATAAAACTGGCTCCAAGCTCCACTTTATAACCTCCAGTTGATACTGGCTCCGAGCTTCAGTGCAGAATGCCTGGCTGACATTGGCTCTGAGATCCACTGTGCAATTTCCGGGTGACACTGGCTGTGAGCTCCACTGTAGAATGCCAGAGGGACACAGGATCCGAGCATCAATGTAAATACCTGGGTGACAGTGTCTACGAACTTCAATGAAGAATGCCTGGATGAGACTGGCTCTAACTTCCAATGTGGAATGCTTGGATGACCATGACTCCGAGCTCCACTGCAGAATGCCTGGGTTACACTGGCTCTGAGCTCCACTGTAGAATGCCTGAAGGACACAGGCTCCGACCTCCACTGTAAATGCTTGGGTGACCCTGGCTCCGAGCTCCACTTTATAATCTCCAGGTGATACTGGCTCTGAGCTTCACTGCAGAATGCCTGGGTGGCACTGGCTCCGAGTTACTCTGTGGAGTGGCAGGGTGACACTGGCTCCAAACTTCAATGAAGAATGCCTGGGTGTCACTAGCTCCGAGTTCCACTGTACAGTGCCTGGGTGACACTGGCTTCACTGTAGATTGCATGTTTGAAACTGGCTCTGAGATCCACTGTAGAATGTCTGGGTGACACTGACACGAGGTCCACTGTGGAATGCTTGGATGACCATGACTCCGGGCTCCACTGCAGAATGCCTGGGTTAACCTGGCTCTGAGTTCGACTGTAGAATGCCCGTGTGACACTAGCTCCGAGCTGCACTCTAGAATGCCTGGCTGCCTCTGGCTCTCATCTCCACTGTAGAATTTCCGGCTGACACTGGCTCTGAGCTCCACTGTAAAATGCCTGGGTGACACTGGCTCTGAGCTCCACTTTATAACCTCCAGGTTATACTGGCTCCGAGCTCCACTTTAGAATGCCTGTGAGGCACTGGCTCCGAACTTCACTGGAGAATGGCTGGGTGACACTGGCTCTGAGCTCCACTGTAGACTGCCTGGGCAACACTGACTCCAATTCCACCGTGGAATGCTTGGATGACACTGGCTCCGAGCTACACTGTAGAATGGCTGGGGGGACACTGGCTCCAAGATTTACTGTAAATGCCTGGATGACACTGGCTCCGGTCTTCACTGTAGAATTCCCGTGTGACACTATTTCTGAAGTTCACAGGAGAATGGCTGGGTGACACTGTCTCCGAGCTTCACTGTAGAATGTCTGGGTGACACTGGCTCTAATCTTCACTGTAGAATGGCTGGGTGACACTGTCTCCGAGCTTCACTGTAGAATGCCTGGGTGACACTGGCTCCAAGCTCCACTGCAGAATGCATAGGTTACAATGGGTCTGGTCTTCACTGTAGTATGCCTGGGTGAAACTGGCTCTGAGCTCCACTGTAGAATGCCTAAGTGACACTGGTTCTGATCTCCACTGTAAATTCCTGGGTGACCCTGGCTCCAAGCTCCACGTTATAACCTCCAGGTGATACTGGCTCCAAGCTTCACTGCAGAATGCCTGGGTGACACTGGCTCCAAACTCCACTGTATAACCTCTGGGTGATACTGGCTCCGAAATTTGCTGCAGAATGCCTGAGTGGCACTGGCTCCAAACTCCACTGTACAGTGCCTGGGTGACACTGGTTCCAAGCTTTACTGTAGAAGTTCCAGATGACCCTGTCTTTGAGCTCCACTTTATAACCTCCAGGTGATTATGGCTCCGAGCCTCACTGTAGAATGCCTGGGTTACACTGGCTCCGAGCCTCATTGCAGAATGCCTGGGTTACACTGGCTCTGGTCTTCACTGTAGTATGCCTGTGGATGAACTGGCTCTGATATTGACTGTAGAATGCCTGGGCGACACCGGCTCCAAGTTCCACTGTGGAATGCTTGGATGACCCTGGCTCTGAGATCCACTGTAGAATGCATGTGGGATACAGGCTCCGAGCTTCACTGTATATACCTGAGTGACACTGGCTCTGAACTTCACTGTGGAATGCCTGGTTTACACTGCCTCGGAGCTCCACTGCAGCATGCCTGGGTGGCACTGGCTGCAAGCTTCACAATAGAGTGCTTGGTGACAATGGCTCCAAGCTTCACTGCAGAATGCATGGGTTACAATGGGTCGGGTCTTCACTGTAGTATGCCTGGGTGAAACTGGCTCTGAGCTCCACTGTAGAATGCCTAAGTGACACTGGTTCCGACCTCCACTGTAAAAGCCTGGGTGACCCTGGCTCCAAGCTCCACTTTATAACCTCCAGGTGATACTGGCTCCAAGCTTCACTGCAGAATGCCTGGTTTACACTGGCTCCAAACTCCACTGTATAACCTCTGGGTGATACTGGCTCTGAACTTTGCTGCAGAATGCCTGGGTGTCACTGGCTCCGAGTTCCACTGTACAGTGCCTGGGTGACAATGGCTCTGAGCTTCCCTGGAGAATGGCTGGGTGACACTGGCTCCAAGCTTCACTGTAGATTGCATGGTTGACACTGGCTCTGACCTCCACTGTAGAATACCTGGGTGTCACTGGCTCCGAGTTCCACTGTACAATGCCTAGGTGACACTGGTTCCAAGCTTTACTGTAGAAGTTCCAGATGTCCCTGGCTTTGAGCTCCACTTTATAACCTCCAGGTGATTATGGCTCCGAGCTTCACTGCAGAATGCCTGGGTTACACTGGCTCTGAATTTCACTGTAGAATGCCTGGGGGGGAACTGGCTCCGAACTTGACTGTAGAATGCCCGTGTTGTGACACTGACTCCGAGCTCCACTGTAGAATGCCTGGGTTACACTGGCTCTGGTCTTCACTGTAGTATGCCTGCGGATGAACTGGCTCTGATATTGACTGTGGAATGCATGGATAATACTGGCTCCAAGCTCCACTGTGGAATGCCTAAGTGTCACTGGTTCCAAGCTCCACTGTAGAATGCCTGGGTGACTCTGCCTCCGAGCTCCACTTTTTAACCTCCAGGTGATACTGGCTCCAAGCTTCACTGCAGAATGCCTGGGTGGCATTGGCTCCGAATTCCACTGTCGAGTGCCAGGGTGACACTGGCTCCAAGCTTCACTGGAAAATGGCTCAGTGAAACTGGCTCTGATTTCCACTGTGGAATACCTGAGTGACACTGGCTGCGAGTTCCATTGTGGAATCCCTGGGTGACACTGGCTGTGGTCTTCACTGTAGAATGCATGGGTGATGCTGCCTCCAAGCTCGACTGTAGAATTCCTGGGTGACACTGGATCCAAGCCGCACGGTAGAATGTCTGGGTGACACTGCCTCTGAGCTCCACTGTAGAATGCTTGGCAGGCACTGGTTCTGAGCTGCATTGTAGTATGCCTCGGTGGCACTGTCTCCGAGCTGTGTTGTAGAATGCCTGGCTGACATTGGCTCTGAGATCCACTGTGCAATTTCCGAGTGACACTGGCTGTGAACTCCACTGTAGAATGCCAGAGGGACACAGGATCCGAGCTTCAATGTAAATACCTGGGTGACAGTGTCTCCGATCTTCAATGAAGAATGCCTGGGGGAAACTGGCTCTGAGCTCCACTGTAGAATGCTTGGGTTGCACTGGCTCTGAGCTCCACTGTGGAATGCCTGTGTGACACTGGTTTCGAGCTTCTCTGTAGAACTTCCAGGCGACCCTGGCTCCGAGCTCCACTGCATAACCTCTGGGTGATACTGGCTCCGAGCTTTGCTGAAGAAAGCCTGGGTGTCACTGGCTTCACTGTAATTGCATGGTTTAAACTGGCTCTGAGATCCACTGTAGAATGTCTGGGTGACACTGACACGAGGTCCACTGTGGAATGCTTGGATGACCATGACTCCGAGCTCCACTGCAGAATGCCTGGATGACACTGGCTCCAAGCTCCACTGTGGAATGCCTGGGTGAAACTGGCTCTGAGTATAACCTCTGGGTGATACTGCCTCGAGCTTTGCTGAAGAAAGCCTGGGTGTCACCGGCTCCGAGTTCCACTGTACAGTGCCTGGGTGACACTGGCTTCACTGTAATTGCATGGTTGAAACTGGCTCCAAGCTCCACTCTAGAATGCCTGGGTTACACTGGCTCTGAGCTGCACTCTAGAATTTCTGGCTGACACTGGCTCTAAGCTCCACTTTAGAATGCCTGGGTGACCCTGGCTCCGAGCTCCACTTTATAACCTCCAGGTGATACTGGCTCCGAGCTTCACTGCAGAATGCCTGTGAGGTACTGGCTCTGACCTCCACTGTAGAATGCCTGGGCAACACTGACTCCAAGTTCCACTGTGGAATGCTTGCATGACCCTGGCTCTGAGCTCCAGTGTAGAATGCATGGGGGATACAGGCTCCAAGCTTCACTGTATATACCTGGGTGACACTGGCTCTGAACTTCACTGTGGAATGCCTGGTTGACACTGCCTCTGAGCTTCACTGCAGAATGCCTGGGTGACACTGGCTCCAAGTTCCAATGTGGAACGCTTGGATGAGCATCACTCCAAGCTACACTGCAGAATGCCTGGGTTACATTGCCTCTGAGTTCGACTGTAGAATGCCTGGATGGCACTGGCTCCAAGCTCCACTGTAGAATGACAGGGTGACACTGGCTCCAAGCATCACTGTAAATACCTGGATGACACTGGCACCAATCTTCACTGTAGAATGCCTGAGTGACACTGGCTCCGAGTTTCACTGGAGAATGGCTGGGTGACACTGGCTCCGAGCTCCAGTGTAGAATGTCTGGGGGACACAGGCTCCAAGCTTCACTGTAAATGCCTGGATGACACTGGCTCCAGTCTTCACTGTAGAATTCTCATGTGACAATAATTCCGAGCTTCACTGTAGAATGTCTGGGTGACTCTGGCTCCAAGCTCCACTGTACAATACCTGGGTGACACTGGCTCTGAGCTCCACTGTAGAATGCCTAAGTGACACTGGTTCCGACCTCCACTTTAAATGCCTGGGTGACCCTGGCTCCAAGCTCCACTTTATAATCGCCAGGTGATACTGGCTCTGAGCTTCACTGCAGAATGCCTGGGTGGTACTGGCTCCGAGTTACTCTGTGGAGTGCCAGGGTGACACTGGCTCCGAACTTCACTGTAGAATGCCTGGATGACACTGGCTCTCAGCTCCATTCTAGAATGCCTGGGTGACACTGGCTCTGAGCTCCACTGTAGAATGCCTGAGAGACACAGGCTCCAATTCCACTGTGGAATGCTTGGATGACACTGGCTCCGAACTTCACTGGAGAACGGCTGGGTGACACTGGCTCCGAGCTTCGTTGCAAAATGCTTGGGTGTCAATGCCTCTGAGTTCGACTGTAGAATGCCCGTGCGACACTGGTTCCAACCTCCACTGTAAATGCCTGGGTGACACTGGCTCCGAGCTGCACTCTAGAATACCTGGGTAACACTGACTCCAAGTTCCACTGTGGAATGCTTGCATGGCCCTGGCTCTGAGCTCCAGTGTAGAATGCATGTGGGATACAGGCTCCAAACTTCACTGTTTATATCTGGGTGACACTGGCTCCAAGCTCCACTGTGCAATTTCCGGGTGACACTGGCTGTGAGCTCCACTGTAGAATGCCAGAGGGACACAGGATCCGAGCTTCAATGTAAATACCTGGGTGACAGTGTCTCCGATCTTCAATGAAGAATGCCTGGGGGAAACTGGCTCCAACTTACAATGTGGAATGCTTGGATGACCATGACTCCGAGCTCTGCTGCAGAATGCCTGGGTTACACTGGCTCTGAGATCCACTATAGAATGCCTGAAGGCCACAGGCTCCGACCTCCACTGTAAATGCTTGGGTGACCCTGGCTCCAAGCTTCACTGCAGAATGCCTGGGTGGCACTGGCTCCGAGTTACTCTGTGGAGTGCCAGGGTGACACTGGCTCCGAACTTCACTGGAGAATGGCTGGGTGACACTGGCTCTGAGCTCCACTGGAGAATGGCTGGGAGACAATGGCTCTGAGCTCCTTGTAGAATGCCTGAGGGACACAGGTCCGACATACACTGTAAATGCCTGGGTGAGCCTGGCTCCGAGCTCCACTTTATAACCTCCAGGTGATACTGGCTCCGAGCTTCACTGCAGAATACCTGGGTGACACTGGCTCTCAGCTCCACTGTAGAATTTCTGGCTGACACTGGCTCTGACCTCCACTGTAGAATGCCTGGGCAACACTGACTCAAGTTCCACTGTGGAATGCTTGCATGACCCTGGCTCTGAGCTCCAGTGTAGAATGCATGGGGGATACAGGCTACAAGCTTCACTGTATATACCTGGGTGACACTGGCTCTGAACTTCACTGCAGAATGCCTGGGTTACATTGCCTCTGAGTTCGACTGTAGAATGCCTGGATGGCACTGGCTCTGAGTTCGACTGTAGAAAGATCGTCTGACAATGGCTCCGAGACCCACTCTAGAATGACAGGGTGATACTGGCTCCAAGCATCACTGTAAATACCTGGATGACACTGGCACCAATCTTCACTGTAGAATGCCTGAGTGACACTGGCTCCGAGTTTCACTGGAGAATGGCTGGGTGACACTGGCTCCGAGCTCCAGTGTAGAATATCTGGGGGACACAGGCTCCGAGCTTCACTGTAAATGCCTGGATGACACTGGCTCCAGTCTTCACTGTAGAATTCTCGTGTGACAATAATTCCGAACTTCACTGGAGATTGGTTGGGTGACACTGTCTCCGAGCTCCACTGTAGAATGCCTAAGTGACACTGGTTCCGACCTCCACTGTAAATGCCTGGGTGACTCTGGCTCCAAGCTCCACTTTATAATCGCCAGGTGATACTGGCTCCAAGCTTCACTGCAGAATGCCTGGGTGGTACTGGCTCCGAGTTCCTCTGTGGAGTGCCAGGGTGACACTGGCTCCGAACTTCACTGTAGAATGCCTGGATGACACTGGCTCTCAGCTCCATTCTAGAATGCCTGGGTGACACTGGCTCTGAGCTCCACTGTAGAATGCCTGAGAGACACAGGCTCCAATTCCACTGTGGAATGCTTGGATGACACTGGCTCCGAACTTCACTGGAGAACGGCTGGGTGACACTGGCTCCGAGCTTCGTTGCAAAATGCTTGGGTGTCAATGCCTCTGAGTTCGACTGTAGAATGCCCGTGCGACACTGGTTCCAACCTCCACTGTAAATGCCTGGGTGACACTGGCTCCGAGCTGCACTCTAGAATACCTGGGTAACACTGACTCCAAGTTCCACTGTGGAATGCTTGCATGACCCTGGCTCTGAGCTCCAGTGTAGAATGCATGGGGGAAACAGGCTCCAAACTTTACTGTTTATACCTGGGTGACACTGGCTCCAAGCTCCACTGTGGAATGCCTGGGTGACCCTGGCTCCGAGCTCTAATTTATAACCTCCAGGTGATACTGGCTGCAAGCTTCACTGCAGAATGGCTGGGTGGCACTGGCTCCGGGTTCCTCTGTGGAGTGCCAGGGTGACACTGGCTCCGAACTTCACTGGAGAATGGCTGGGTTACACTGGCTCTGAGCTCCACTGTAAAATGCCTGGGAGACACTGGCTCTGAGCTCCACTGTAGAATGCCTGGCTGACACTGACTCCTATTCCACTATGGAATGCTTGGATGACACTGGCTCTGAGCTACACTGTAGTATGGCTGGGGGGACACTGGCTCCAAGATTCACTGTAAATGCCTGGATGACACTGAGTCCTGTCTTTACTGTAGGATTCCCGTGAGACACTAATTCCGAGCTTCACTGGAGAATGGCTGGGTGACACTGGCTCTGAGATCCACTGTAGAATGCCTGGGTGACACTGACTCCAATTCCACTATGGAATGCTTGGATGACACTGGCTCCGAACTTCACTGGAGAATGGCTGGGTGACTCTGGCTCTGAGCTCCTCTGTTGAATGCCTAAGTGACACTGGTTCTGACTCCACTGTAAATGCCTGAGTGACCCTGGCTGCTAGCTCCACTTTATAACCTCCAGGTCGTACTGGCTCTGAGCTTCACTGCAGAATGCTTGGGTGACAATGGCTCCGAGCTCCTCTGTGGAGTGCCAGGGTGACACTGGCTCCGAACTTCACAGGAGAATGGCTGGGTGACACTGGCTCTGAGCTCCACTGTAGAATGGTTGGGGGGGACACTGGCTCCAAGATTTACTGTAAATGCCTGGATGACACTGGCTCCAGTCTTCACTGTAGAATTCCTGTGTGACAATAATTCCGAACTTCACTGGAGAATGGCTTGGTGACACTGTCTCCGAGCTTCACTGTAGAAGGTCTGGGTGACACTGGCTCTAATCTTCACTGTAGAATGGCTGGGATACACTGGCTCTGAGCTCCACTGCAGAATGCCTGGGTGGCACTGGCTCTGGTTTTCACTGTAGTATGCCTGGGGGAGAACTGGCTCTGATCTTGCCTGTAGAATGGCTGGGTGACATTGGCTCCAAGCATCACTGTAGATTGCATGGTTGACACTGGCTCTGACCTTCACTGTAGAATTCCTGAGTGACACTGACTCTGAGCTTCACTGGAGAATGGTTGGAAGACACTGGCTCCCAGCTCCATTGTAGAACTTCCAGGTGACACTGGCACTGAGCTCCACTGTAGAATACTTGGGAGACACTGGCTCCGAGCTCCACTGTAGAATGTCAGGGGGACACAGTCTCCGAGCATCACTGTGGATTGCTTGGGTGATATTGGCTCTGATCTTCACGGCAGAATGCCTGGGAGACTCTGGCTCCCAGCTCCATTGTAGAACTTCCAGGTGATAATGACTCCATGCTCCACTCTAGAATGCCTGGGAGATACAGGCTCCGATCTCCACTGTGGAATGCTTGGGTTGCACAGGCTCTGAGATCCACTGTAGAATTCCTGCATGACGCTGGCTATGAGCTCCACTGTGGAATGCCTGGGTGACACTGGTTCTGAGCTTCTCTGTAGAACTTCCAGGTGACTCTGGCTCCGAGCTGCAGCGTAGAATGCCTGGGTAACACTGACTCCAAGTTCCACTGTGAAATGCTTCCATGATCCTGGCTCTGAGCTCCAGTGTAGAATGCATGGGGGATACAGGCTCCGAGCTTCACTGTATATACCTGGGTGACACTGGCTCTGAACTTCACAGTGGAATGCCTGGTTGACACTACCTCTGAGCTCTACTGCAGAATGCCTGGGTGACACTGGCTGTGAGCTTCACAATAGAATGCTTGGTGACACTGGCTCCAAGCTTCATTGCAGAATGCTTGGGTGACACTGGCACCAACTCCACTGTAGAATGGCTGAGAGACACTCGCTCCGATCTTGACTGTTGAATGCCTGGATGACACTGGCTCCGTGCTCCACTGCAGAATTCCTGGCTGACACTGGCTCTGATCTACACTGTAAAATGCCTGGATGACACTGGTTTCGAGCTTCTCTGTCGAATTTCCAGGTGACCCTAGCTCTGAGCTCCACTGTAGGATGCCTGGGGGACACAGGCTCCGAGCTTCATTGTAAATACCTGGGTGACAGTGCCTCCAAGCTCCACTGTAGAATGCGGGGGTGACACTGGCTCCAAGCTCCACTGTAGAATGCCTGGGTGACACTGGCTCCGAGCTCCACTGTAGAATGCCTGGGTGCCACTGGCTCCGAGCTCCACTGTAGAATGCGAGGGTGACACTGGCTTTTAACCCCCACTGTAGAATGCTTAGGTGACACTGACTCCAATCTTCACTGTAGAATGCCTGGGTGACACTGGCTCCACGTTCCACTGTAGAATGCCTGGGTGACACTGGCTCCCAGCTCCATTATAGAGTTCCCAGGTGCCACTGGCTCCGAGCTCCACTGCAGAATGCCTGGGTGACATTGGCTCTGAGCTCCATTGTAGAACTTCCAGGTGACACTGGCACTGAGCTCCACTGTAGAATGCTTGGGAGACACTGGCTCCGAGCTCCACTGTAGAATGTCAGGGGGACACAGGCTCCAAGCGTCACTGTGGATTGCTTGGGTTGCACAGGCTCTGAGATCCACTGTAGAACTCCTGGGTGACACTGGCTCCAAGTTCTATTCTGGAATGCTTGGATGACACTGGCTCTGAGCTACACTGTAGAATGCCTGGGGGACACTGGCACCAATCTTCACTGTAGAATGACTGGGTGACACTGGCTCCCAGCTCCATTATAGAGCTTCCAGGTTCCACTGGCTCCGAGCTCCACTGTAGAATTTATGGGTGACACTGGCTTGAGCTCCACTGTAGAATGCCTGGAGGACACAGTCTCCGAGCTTCACTGTGGAGTGCCTGGGTGACACTGGCTCCAAGCTCCACTGTAGAATGCTTGGGTGACACTGGCTCTGGTCTTCACTGTAGAATTCCTGGGTGACACTGCCTCCCAGCTCCATTGCAGAATTTCCTGTTGACACTGGCTCTGAGCTCTGCTGTAAAATTTCCAAGTGACACTGGCTCCGAGCTCCACTTTAGAATACCTGGGTGCACTGGCTCAGAGTTCCACTATAGAGTGCATGGGTTGCATTTGCTCCGAGCTTCACTGTAGAATGCCTGGGTGACACTGGCTCAGAGCTGCATTGTAAGGAGTTGCTGCATTTCCAACACTGCTTGCATTTTCAAATTGTTTTGGACCTTTGTCAGCTCCTGTTAGATGTATCGATCTAAGAACATTGGTTTTCTGACTTGTTTTCTGAGCTTGTGTAAAACTTGTTTTGAGAATTTAAATATCCTGCATTATAATAAAACATTATCCAAATACACCATGCACAGGTCTAAGAACCCGGGAATATTCTGTACCACACAGTCGAACAATTCTAGTGGAATTTCCAGGATATCTGCAGGAGCTCTCCCCCCATTGGCCTTATCAGCAGCCCCCTTCCCATTGGTTCCTCTAGGAGCTCTCTTACCATTGGTTTCCATAGGAGCTCTGTCCCCATTGGTGTCTCCAGGACCTTCCTCTCCCTATTGGTCGCTGCAGGAGCTCTCTATCAGCTTGGCCATTCTACATTCACGCTCCCAGTTGGATTTCCTGGAACTCCCACTGAAAAATGCCCCGCCCAGACTCCAGCCATTGGTCCGTTCTCCAGTTGGAAATTTAACACACTTCAATTGTTAGACAATTGGATTAATCTGGAGTGTTAGCGAAACAGCCTTTTCCCTCGTCTCCACAAGATTTTTACAAAGAGGATGAAAAGGAGCAGGATATTTCCTCAGCTTTTGCTCACAGCTTCACTCTGGAGTTTAATCTTCAGTTCATGGGCAATCCTGGAGGGTTGGCAACTCACTATCAGGGAGGAGTGGGAGACCTGAGAGGAGGGAGCAGGAAAATGAGGGCCTGAGGCGTGTGAGGCTGCTAAACAGATGAGACACTGGAATTCTAGATAGTTGTAACAGGTCGGTAGCAATTCGAGGAGAAGGTCCCTCTCACAAGGCAGCCAAGGCTAACTGCAGTTTTCCCAGGGTCATCCACATCCCAAGAACAAATAGAAACCTCCTTCCCGCTCACTGGAGGAGGATCTACACTCCCCTGGGCTGCCCGGAATAGTTGCTGCCTGGATGAGGCGGTATTTTTCAAATTCCAGTTCACTGCGAGAGGTCTGCAGGCCCCTCTTCCATTCTCCGAAGGAAACCGCTCCCTCTTCAACCTCTGCTCCACCTGAGTCCCACGCTCCTGAGCTCGGGACGCCTGGTGGGGAAGGGGCAGGTCGGAGGGCCTCGCTGTGGGCCTGATCCTGGGCCTGACCATGATGCAGGCCCAGATTAGACCCGTCTGCGGGGAAGGGTCATCGCTCGGGCTGACGGCCTCTCTTCCACTGCTGGCATCTCGAATACTGGGTGCAGTTTTGGTCTCCTTATTTAAGGGAGGATGTAAATGTGTTAGAGTCGGTTCAGAGGAGGTTTACTAGATTGATACCTGGAATGAGTGGGTTGTCTTATGAGGAAAGGTTGGACAGACTGGGCTTGTTTCCACTGGAGTTTAGAAGACTGAGGGGTGATTTGATTAAAGTATAGAAGATCCTGAACGGCCTTGACAAGGTGGACGTGGAAAGGACGTTCCCTTTTGTGGGTGAGTCCACACTAGTGGGCACTGTTTTAAAATTAGGGGTCGCCCTTTTAGGGACAGAGTTAAGGAAGAATTTCTTTCTCTCTGAGGGTTGAGTGACTTTGGAACTATCTGCCTCAGAAGATGGTGGAGGCGGGGTCATTGAATATTTTTAAGGCAGAGTTAGACAGATTCTTGTTAGGCAAGGGAATCAAAGGTTATCGGGGTTATATGGGAATGTGGAAATCGAAACATAAGACGATCAGCCATGATCTTATTGAATGGCGGAGCAGGCTCGAGGGGCCGAATGGCCTACTCCTGCTCCTGTTTTGTACGTTCGTAAGCTTCAAGAACACTGCGCTATTAGAGAGTTTGCTCAAGCTTCCACCGAGGACATTGGGTGGATTTCCCTCGCCATTGTCTTGTTGGGTCAGGTAGACACAGGTGTGAATGGACCCGTTTGGCTTTGGAACTGGGACCATCCTGGAGCATCATTCTGTCGGCTGAGTGATGGGGGAGGTGGCCCCCATCTTGGTCTTCCCATCAAGTTGTTGTTGTACTTGCTCCATAAGTGGGTGCGGTATTTTTCATGGTGTAAATGGGTTTGGCATCGTTTCTCAGTGTTATACTGTTTGCAGTCTTCAACCACTCCAGCCTCTTCCTTTCACACACACTGCCCTGGACATTGGTACATGGCGACTGTTTGACCCATACAGGAACCTAACAACAATTGCGCACAAGGAGTTATTCACAATATATATTAATGATTTAGATGAGAGAACTAAATGTAATATCTCCAAATTTGCAGATGACACAAAGCTGGGTGGGAGGGTGAGCTGTGAGGAGGATGCAGAGATGCTTCAGTGTGATTTGGACAAGCTGAGTGAGTGGGCAAATGCATGGCAGATGTAGTATAATGTGGATAAATGTGAGGTTATCCATTTTGGTAGCAAAAACAGGAAGGCAGATTATTATCTGAATGGCTATAAATTGAGAGAGGGGGATGTGCAACGAGACCTGGGTGTCCTCGTACACCAGTTGCTGAAGGTAAGCATGCAGGTGCAGCAGGCGGTAAAGAAGGCAAATGGTATGTTGGCCTTCATAGCGAGAGGATTCAAGTACAGGAGCAGGGATGTCTTGCTGCAATTATACAGGGCCTTGGTGAGACCACACCTGGAATATTGTGTGCAGTTTTGGTCTCCTTATCTGAGGAAGGATGTACTTGCTATAGAGGGAGTGCAGCGAAGGTTTACCAGGCTGATTCCTGGGATGGCGGGACTGACATTTGAGGAGAGATTGAGTCGGTTGGGATTATATTCACTGGAGTTCAGAAGAATGAGAGGGGATCCCATAGAAACTTATAAAATTCTAACAGGACTAGACAGGGTTGATGCAGGAAGGATGTTCCCGATGGTGGAGGAGTCCAGAGCCAGGGGTCACAGTCTGAGAATATGGGGTAGACCATTTAGGACTGAGATGAGGAGAAATTTCTTCACCCAGAGAGTGGTGAACCTGTGGAATTCGCTACCACAGAAAGTAGTTGAGGCCAAAACATTGTAAGTTTTCAAGGAGTTAGATGTAGCTCTTGGAGCGAAAGGGATCAAAGGGAGAAAGCGGGAGCAGGCTATTGAGTTGGATGATCAGCCAATGGTCATAATGAATGGTGGAGCAGGCTCTAAGGGCCGAATGGCCTACTCCTGCTCCTAGTTTCTAAGTTTCTATTCAAACTGTTTCTGCAGCAATTTTAACACACACTCAATAGAGGTTTTATTAAATAAGGGTCTTCTCTTCCCAAATACTGTATACAGACCAGGAGGGAACAAGGTTATTTCAGAGCCTGGCATCAGCCGTTCAGCACTGATCACCTTGTGGATTAAACCTATGGCAGCCTAATCTGAAGCGAGCATTAAATTGTCGGAGCCTGAGTTTAGGGGACATGACTGCTTCTCTGGCAGAATCTGTTTTGGGACGGTGGGGCTACTGGAGTGAGCAAAGTAGCAAAGGAGGGACGCCTGGGAAGGACGTCCCGAGAGTTCACTGAGTGTGTCCATTGTGTAACTGGGCCGTATTGACCAGAAATGTGCAGATTCAGTCCCCGTGGTCTGTGCTGTGGTTGGTAATGTCATCCCGAACGTGGGAGCACCATGTGCCCCATCTCCTCAGCTGGATGTCAATGGGTGGCTTCGGAGTCAAAAGATTGTGCGTTCCTCTCCAGAGACTAGACAGATCCTGCAGGGCAGTACTGAGGGAGGGCTGCACTGTCAGAGGCCCTGTCATTAGGATGAGATGTTAAACCGAGGCCCCATCTGTTTTCCAGTGAGGACATAAAAGATCCCATGGCACACTATTTTGAAGAAGAGTGGTGGGATTTTCTCAGGTGTCAATCAGCATTGTTAAATAGCTAGTCATTGTCACATTGCTGTTTGTGGGAGCTTGCTGTGTGCAAATTGGCAGCCGTGTTTCCAACATGACAACAGTGACTACCCATCAAAAGTACTTCATTGGCTGTAACACCCCTTGGGATGTCCTGAGGTTGTGAAAAGTGCTATAGAAATAGAACTCGCTGAATCCCCCACTGTCAACATCCTGAGGGTTGCCATGAGAAACTGAACCGGACCGGCCATATAAATACTGTGGCTACAAGAGCAGGTCAGAGGTTGAAAATTCTGTGGCAAGTAACTCACCTCCTGACTCCCCAAAGCCTGTCCACCATCTAAAAAGCACAAGTCAGGAGTGTGATGGAATACTCCCCACTTGCCTGGATGAGTACAGCGCTAACAACACTCAAGAAGCTCGACACCATCGAGGACAAAGCAGCCCCGCTTGATTGGCACCACATCCACCACTTTCAACATTCACTCCCTCCACCACCGATGCACAGTGGCAGCAGTGTGTACCATCTACAAGATGCACTGCAGGAATTCACCAAGGGTCCTTTGACAGAACCTTCCAAACCCATGACCTCTACCACCTAGAAGGATACGGGCAGCAGATAGATGGGAACACCACCACCTGGAATTTTCCCTCCAAGTCACTCACCATCCTGACTTGGAAATATATCGCCATTCCTTCACTGTCGCTGGGTCCAAATCCTGGAACTCCTTCCCTAACAGCACTGTGGATGTACCTACACCACATGGACTGCAGTGGTTCAGGAAGGTAGCTCACCTACCACCTTCTCAAGGGCAATTAGGGATGGGCAATAAATCCTGCTCTAGCCAGAGACGCCCACATCCTGTGGAAGAATACAAAAAACACAATGCCAGGTTTCTGGCCACTTGCTCCTCCCTGAGTTTAATCGCCCTACCGTAGGGAGCTGTGCCTTCAGCTGCCCAGGTCCCAAGCTCTGGAATTTCCTCTCTAAACCTCTCCATGTCTCACATCTCCTTAAAACTTACTCCCTGGTCCTATTTAGTTCAGCGTTAAATTTTGTTTGCTAACCTTCCTGTAGGGCTGGGATGTTCTTACCACGTTAGAGACACCATGGAGATGGAAGCTCAAATAGAAACTACCTCAACAATGAAACTGCGATATTATTATTTGGGTCCAGGAGACACTCTTCTACCCGATGATAGCCTCCGGTCACAGAGAAGATAGTAGGACAGGTATGGCCTAAGAGGCTAAAAACGTGTCTTGCCAATGGAGAAGTGATGAAAACCCGGCATGCGGAAGAGGCCAGTATTAGATGAGTGTAGATTTCTCGGAGCTATGGGGCTGGAGGAGGTGACAGGGGGAGGGAGGGGAGTGGCCATGGAGGAATTTCAAAACAGGAACGCGGATTTTAAAATCGAGGTGTTGCTCGTCCAGGACCCAATGAGGGTCCAGCGAGCCAGGGGGTGAGTTAAGACAAGGGCAGCGGAATTTAGATAAGCTAGAATTTAGATAGTGCGTTGCCTCTAATTATAAAGCTAATTCACACTTTTGATTCTGTTCTAATATTAACAGAGCCCAGGGGCACTGGTGACAATGAATTCGAAAAGCAAAATCCTGCCGATGCTGGAAATCTGAAATAAAAACAGAAAGTTCTGGAAGTCTTCAGCGGGTCAGGCAGCATCTGTGGAGAAAGAGAGAGAGTTAACCTTTTCAATCTGTGACCTTCCAAAGGTTTTGCTTTAAGGTTTATTTTTTGCTGTGTGGTTTCTGCTGTTGTTGGGTTACACAGGGGCAGTTTAAACCCATCCCTATTGGACCAATCAAAAGAAGCAGATGGTTTCTATTGGATAAAAGCAAAATGTTCTGACGAAGAGTCATACGGACTCGAAACATTAACTGTATTCCTCTCCGCAGATGCTGTCAGACCTGCTGAGTTTTTCCAGCAATTTTTGTTTTTGGTTTCTATTGGAGCTTGGGACAGGGACTGTCACTTTAAAAGGTAGCTCCTGAGCTCTGATTGGTGGAGCCGTGTCAGGGTACTAGCCAATGATTACTAGCCCAACGCCTCCTACACCTCAACCCCCTCCCACAGCACCTTCCCATGCAACCACAGAAGGTACAACACCTGCCCCTTTACTTTCCCCTCTCCTCACTGTCCAAGGACCCAAACACTCCTTTCAAGTGAAGCAGCATTTCACTTGCACGTCCCTCAACTTAGTCTACTGCATTCATTGCTCCCAATGCGGTCTCCTCTCCGTTGGAGAGACCAAACGCAAACTGGGTGACCGCTTTGCGGGACCTTCAGTCTGTCCGCAAGCATTACCCAGACCTCCCTGTTGCTTGCCATTTCAACACTCCACCCTGCTCTCATGCCCACATGTCCATCCTTGGCCTGCTGCATTGTTCCAGTGAAGCTCAAAGCAAACTGGAGGAACAGCACCTCATCTTCCAACTAGGCACTTTACAGCCTTCCGGACTGAATATCGAGTTCAACAATTTTAGATCATGAACTCTCTCCTCCATCCCCACCCCCTTTCCGATCCCCCTTTTTCCAATAATTTATATATATTTTTCTTTTCCCACCTATTTCCATTATTTTTAAATGTATTTCCATCCATTGTTTTATCTCCACCTTTAGCCCATTTTGATCCCTCCACCCCCCACTAGAGCCATCTGCCACTAGCTTGCCCTGCTTGCCACCCTTAATGTCACCTATTAGCACATTCCTTAATGTCACCACCATCAACACCTTTTTGTGCCTTTGTCTATGACATCGTCACTAGCCCCGCCCCCAGCGGTGTCACTAGCCCCACTCCCATTGGTGTCACGAGCACCGCCCCTTGAGTGATGTACCCTCCCCGCCCCCGATGATGTCACTCTCCCCGCCCCAGATATCACAGCCTCCCCGCCCCCCACAGATGATGTCACTCACCCCGCCCCCCCGGAATGTCACGTGCCCCGCCCCCTTGATGATGTCACTGTCCGCCATGCTGTCGCGCTGTCTCTACGCCGCCCGGGCTCCCGCTTGGAGCCGGAGTCTGATCCGGGCCCGGAGCGCCCTGGCCCAGCTCAACGCGCTGCTGGAGGCCGAGCTGGAGAGTATCCGGGGGGCCGGTACCTGGAAAAGCGAGAGAGTCATCACCTCCAAACAGGGAGCGCACATCAGCGTTCAGGGCAGCAGCGGAGGTAGGAGAGGGAGAGAGGGAGAGGGAGAGAGGAAGAGGGGGGAGAGGAGGAGGGGGGAGGGGGGAGAGGAGGGGAGGGGGAGAGGGGGAGGGGGAGAGGAGGGAGGAAGAGGGGGAGGGGGAGAGGAGGGGGGAGGGAGGAGGAGAGGAGGAGGGGGGGAGAGGAGGGGAGGGGGGAGAGGAGGGGGAGGGGTAGATGGGGAGGGGGGAGAGGAGGGGAGGGGGAGAGGAGGGGGAGGGGTAGATGGGGAGGGGGGAGAGGAGGGGGGAGGGAGATGGAGAGGGGGAGAGAGGGGGAGGGGGGAGAGGAGGGGGGAGGGAGGAAGAGGGGAGGGGGAGAGGAGGGGGGAGGGAGGAAGAGGAGGGAGGGGGGAGAGGAGGGGAGGGAGGAAGAGGAGGGGGGAGGGGGAGAGGAGGGAGGGAGGGGAGGGAGGAAGAGGAGGGGGGGAGGGGGAGAGGAGGGGGGAGGGAGGAAGAGGAGGGGGGAGGGGGGAGAGGAGGGGAGGGAGGAAGAGGAGGGGGGGGGAGGGAGGAAGAGGAGGGGGGGAGGGGGAGAGGGGGGGAGGGAGGAAGGAGGAGGGGGGGAGGGGGAGAGGGGGGAGGGAGGAAGAGGAGGGGGGGAGGGGGAGAGGAGGGGGGAGGGAGGAAGAGGAGGGGGGGGAGGGGGGAGAGGAGGGGAGGGAGGGAAGAGGAGGGGAGGGAGGGGGAGAGGAGGGGGAGGGGAGGAAGAGGAGGGGGGGAGGGGAGGAGAGGAGGGGAGGGAGGAAGAGGAGGGGGAGAGGGGGGAGGGAGGAGGGAGGAGGGGGGAGGGGGAGAGGAGGGGAGGGAGGAGAGGAGGGGAGGGAGGAAGAGGAGGGGAGAGGAGGGAGGGAGGAAGAGGAGGGGGGGAGGGGAGAGGAGGGGAGGGAGGAAGAGGGGGAGGGGGGAGGGGAGGGGGAGGGGGGAGGGGAGGGGAAGAGGAGGGGGGGAGGGGGAGAGGAGGGGAGGGAGGAAGAGGGGGAGGGGGGAGGGGAGGGGAAGAGGAGGGGGGAGGGGGAGAGGAGGGGAGGGAGGAAGAGGGAGGAAGAGGGGGAGGGGGGAGGGGAGGGGAAGAGGAGGGGGGGAGGGGGAGAGGAGGGGAGGGAGGAAGAGGGGGAGGGGGGAGGGGAGGGGAAGAGGAGGGGGGAGGGGGAGAGGAGGGGAGGGAGGAAGAGGGGGAGGGGGGAGGGGAGGGGAAGAGGAGGGGGGGAGGGGGAGAGGAGGGGAGGGAGGAAGAGGGGGAGGGGGGAGGGGAGGGGAAGAGGAGGGGGGAGGGGGAGAGGAGGGGAGGGAGGAAGAGGGGGAGGGAGGGGAGGGGGAGGGGAGGGAGGGGGAGGGGGAGAAGGGAGGGGGGAGGGAGGGGGAGAAAGGGAGGGGGAGGGAAGGGAGAGAGGGAGAGAAGGAAGGTGGAGGGAAGGGAGAGAGGGAGGAGGGAGGGGAGGGGGAGAGGAGGGGGAGGGGAGGAGGGAAAGGGTAGGAGGGAGAGGGGAGGGGGGAGAGGAGGAGAGGGAGGGAGGGGGGAGAGAGGAGGGGGACGGGGAGAGATGAGACAGATATGAGGGGGGGAGGGGAGGGGGTAAGAAGAGTGGGGACGGGGAGATATGGGGGAGAGCTAGACCCCCTCTAACCCCTGATCTATCAGCAAAACCCATGAGGTATCCCCCTTCCCTTCCCTCTCCCTCTGTAAACACGTCAACACTGTTCACCTCAATCAGCCCCTGTGGGCACAGCTTCCATGTTCTCACCCCTCTGAGCTAACAAGTTTCTTAATTCCCCACTCGGTTTCTTGGTGTCTGTCTCATATTTGCTCTTCCCCAAAAGAAACACACCCTCTGTGCCCTCTCTGTCAAAATATTACACCATTGAAAGCCCTGTAAATAGTTTACCGGTTTTATGCTGTACATATGTCACTGTATTGAGTGATGTAACAATTGCACTGGCTGTGATTGATTGTCCATCAGACAGGCTGAAGGGTCTCACTGTCTCCAGGACTGAGCTCCCTCTCTGCTCTGACGCAGCCACCTTGTGAGTGGGGCTCTTGTCTCCGTTTCCCAGTTTAGCTGGCAGTGTGAACATGCTCCCATTTGTTAAGTGTTGCATCAGACAGATTTCATGCCATAATCCTCATAAGAGAGGGACCATCTCTGCCTCAGAAAATATAGTGTTAATGGGCGGAGCTGGTACCAGCCTGTCTGAACCAGTCACACTAACAGTTCATCGACATGAATTTAAGGCATTCGGTAACCTGCAGCCACAATGTGATCCTCAAAACGGCACTGGACTGTAACACTGTGCTGGTCAGCACGGGACCCAGGCTGTGCAGGTCATGTTCAGTACAAGGCCCCCATAAGAAATAGGAATAGGAGTAGACCATTCAGCCCTTCAAGCCTGCTCCGCCATTCAATAAGATCATGGCTTATCTTTTTGTGTTTTGATTTCCACATCCCCATCGGCCCCCAGTAACCTTTGATTCCCTTGCCTGACTAGAATCTATCTACCTCTGCATTAAAAATATTCAATGACCCCGTCTCCACCACCTTTTGAGGCCCAGAGTTCCAAAGCCGCACAACCCTCTGAGAGACAAAAATTCTCCTCATCTCTGTCCTAAAAGAGAGACCCCTAATTTTAAAACAGTGCCCACTAGTTCTGGACTCACCCACAAGAGGAAATATCCTTTCCACGTCCACCTTGTTAAGGTCGTTCAGGATCTTGTATACTTCAATCAAATCACCCTTCACTCTTCTAAACTGTAGAAGATTGTAGCGCTGATGGTCCAGTACTGAACTTCTCTCTGAGCTGCTCATTGTTTAAAGGGCCAGTTTGCAGTAGTTTATTCCTGTAATTTCCCATTGTTTAACATGTTGTGCCGAAAGATTTGGATGAAGATTTGCAGCTGTAGGTGTTCACGGTCATTCAGATCCTCTCCCACAGTTTGACAGCGTGTGGGTGCCCTGTGAAAGTCACCATTCTACACATGTGCCCTATTATTCTCAGCGAGCTGTTTAACTACAGTCTTCCTGCCCAGCACATGCATTATCCAATCAGCATTGCTGAACAGTGTAAGGATGATCCTGCTTCTTTCTTCATCTTCCTTTCCCAACACTGATTCCAACTGTTGCAAAGAACAGGAAATTCTGGCAATACTCAGCAGGTCGGTCAGGCAGCATCGAGGGAGACCAATTCTCGCTGTATCCTTAAGCAGATGAGAACAGCCGATTGTGCAGAGAAACTGGAAGGTTCCCAATCACGACGGGGCCTGCAGTGTAGTCGATGAGCTCATTGACTCTGAGTGAAAATGGGGGGAGCTGTCTAAGGATTGTCTCGTTCGCCAATGTTTCCCCTATTCTCTGCCCCCCCTCCATCCTCGGCAGTGGGCCCAGTGTCACGCGGACGATGTTTTCCAGTCATTTAGCTCCTGTGTTTCACTTTATTGCAGAGCCCACCGAGCATTGTCGAGTTTCTTCCCTCACTTTGGAGACTTGCCCAGTTTGATGTGTGATCACAAATGAAATTGTTTTAGATTGTCCTTTCATCATTTGATTTGTCTTATAGTGAAATTTGATAATTACCAAAACTGTGCTGGCCCCCAATGTGTAGTAAAGCTCAGTGTTCACTGCGCAGAGAGCAGTGGCTGGGTGGGATTGGTTGGTAATGGCGGTGACCTCTCTTTCGCCCCCTCCTTTCTCTGTGATGTTGTGGAGTGTCTAGGGCTGGTCAGACCCCTAGGGAATGATCTGTCAATGTGCTCTCTCTTTCTCTCTCTCTCTCTCTCTCTCTCTCTCTCTCTCTCTCTCACACTCTCTCTCTCACACACTCTCTCTCTCTTTCTCTCTCTCCTGCAGCCATTCTGAATTTCTGTGCGAACAACTACCTGGGCCTGTCGAGTCACCCTGAGGTGATACAGTCAGGAATCGAAGCTTTGGATCAGTACGGAGCAGGGCTGAGCTCCGTCCGTTTCATTTGTGGCACCCAGGTCAGTTCATAAGAGTACACAGGACTGAACAAAGGCCGCTTGGCCCAACTCCTCCTCCTCGATTTCACACTTGACCCAACCCAAGGCCCCCTGTCTCCATTTTGCCCACTAACACTAAGCTGGGGGACAGGCACCAGTTCCTGGGTACTAAACCACCTCTTGGCATAAAGTGTGACTATAAGAACACACAAGAAATAGGAACAGGAGTAGGCCATTCAGCCCATCGAGCCTGCCCCAGCATGCAATAAGATCATGGCTGATCTGATTGTGGTCTTAACTCCACTTCCCTGCTTGTCCACCCCAGCCCCCGGCCGAACCCTTGACTCCCTTGTCAATTAAAAATCTGTCCAACACTGTCTTTAATATATTTAATGACCCAGCCTCCACTGCTCTCTGAGGAAGAGAATTGCCAAGGCTGAGAGAGAGAAGAAATTCCTCATCATCTCCACCTTAATTGGGAGACCTCTTATTTTGAAGCAGTGGCCCCTAGTTCTAGATTCTAGAGGAGGAACATTCTCTCAGCACTGACCCTGTCAAACCCCCTCAGAATTTTTCAATAAGATCACCTCTCATTCATTCTATACTCATGCAGTGAGTATAGGCCCAACCTGCTCAACCTTTCCTCATGAGACAATCCCCTTCATCCCAGGAATCCCAGTGAGCCTTCTCTGAACTGCCTCCAATGCAAAATCGTGAGATATGTTGTGTACTACTTCAACATGAACACTCCCAGCTTCTAACACATCCCCCATTCTCATCCTCCCCATCAACACTGCCAGTTTCTAACACATCCCCCATTCTCACCCTCCCCATCAACACTCCCAGCTTCTAATACATCCCCCATTCTCACCCTCCCCATCAACACTCCCAGCTTCTAACACATCCCCCATTCTCATCCTCCCCATCAACACTCCCAGCTTCTAACACATCCCCCATTCTCACCCTCCCCATCAACACTCCCAGCTTCTAATACATCCCCCATTCTCACCCTCCCCATCAACACTCCCAGCTTCTAACACATCCCCCATTCTCACCCTCCCCATCAACACTCCCAGCTTCTAATACATCCCCCATTCTCATCCTCCCCATCAACACTCCCAGCTTCTAACACATCCCCCATTCTCACCCTCCCCATCAACACTCCCAGCTTCTAACACATCCCCCATTCTCATCCTCCCCATCAACACTCCCAGCTTCTAATACATCCCCCATTCTCACCCTCCCCATCAACACTCCCAGCTTCTAACACATCCCCCATTCTCACCCTCTCCATCAACCCTCCCAGCTTCTACACATCCCCCATTCTCACCCTCCCCATCCAGCCTCCAGCTTCTACATGTCCCCCATTCTCTCCTTCCCCACCAACTCTCCCAGCTACTACATGTCCCTCATTTGCTCCCTCCCCATCCAGCTTCTACACAACCAAACCCCATCCTCACCCTCCCATCTTCTACACACCCAACCCCCATCCTCACCCTCCCATCTTCTACATGTCCTCTACACTAACTGTCCAGCTGGAGGCGCTAACCTTGAAATGCGACATGGCTGTGATTTTGCCCCTCGAGTGGGACAAGATCACTGTGAATTGATTTGGAAAGCATTTTTATATTATTTGTTTCTGCGGCGGGATTAGCTTGATAGAGGGTGAAAGTGATGTGTACAGTGTCGCTGAGGGAGGTGGAGTGGGACCTAACCTCTTCCTGCTTATATCCCTAGAATCTGCACAAGAACTTAGAGGCCAAGATCGCAAAGTTCCACCAGAGAGAGGATGCCATTCTGTACGCCAGCTGTTTTGATGCCAATGCTGGGATTTTTGAGGTGGGTCCTATGCCCTCTGAGTATGTCAGACCTTGCGTTGACATGAACTACCTGTCACAGTATTTCTTTTGGTTCCAATGTGCCTGTCATGTCCCAGAGCTATCTACGAGGAACGAGACAGATTATTGATTCACGTTTACACCTGGAGCTGGATTTGCTTTTAACTGTCGGATTTACACGTTTGCAATTCGAACCCGGAGCGAGGGGGATCCGATGGTTCTGCATTTGTCTGGAGCACATTAGCAGATAGACGATGAATGTGATTGTCCAGCAGAATATAGTTGCCCCGCTTTCCTTCTGTGTTCCCTTGCCATCTCCTTTAAAGTAGCCGTGTGGTTAATCTATCGGTGCCTCCTGGTCAGTTCCTACTTGACGCCCTATGCTGCAGCCTCGCTGTGCCCTCTGTCCCACCCCTGAAGGAGGTGGATGCCAAGCAGGCCCAGCTAAAGCCTCTTGCAGTCAAAAAACTCATGGTCGGAGCCAGAAGTGTTTTTAATGAGATACAATAAACTGTAAGGAAACACAGTATCTGCTCAGTGTGGCTGGCCATTCCTGGCAGTGGAGGATTCATCAAGGATCTGGGTAATCATCCAAATAATGCAACACACTGCCAGGCATCTCTCTCCATCAGCTCATACTGTAACATTACTGGTTAGAGACAGCCTTACTTTGTGGAGTATTTTCACGTGTCGTTATAATTTTAATAACCTTATTGAACACCAGAGTTTAAAATTGAGGGGTTTTGATGTGGGGATGATTGGCATTTTTGACGGAGCAAGTTATGATCTGGAACATGTTGCCTGACCGGGTGAGTGGAAGTGAATTCAATTATATTTTTTTAAAAAGAGAATTGAAAAGGGATGATGTGCAAGATGGGATGATGATGTCGCTGTATTCGGGGCTCCAGTTGCTCTTCCTAAACTAGCGTTCTTACACTCACTGAATCACTTGACCTGAAATTGGTTTAATCAGTTAAGTCCTGCCACAGTGCCGCATACTGACAGTCAGATTGCGGGGACATAGAATGGTTAAAGCACAGTCTGAAAGGTAGTGAGTAGTTTATGTTAATGTTGGGATCCTGCTGCAATGGAGTGCATGCTTTAAGTTTGTAATTAACAGCAGTTGCCGCCAATCGGGGAACGATTAGGGATTTATTGCAAGTGTGAAAAAAAACAGTTCATACTGGGTGTTGGGAGGAACAAGAGGAATTGGTGCCATTGCTCTGTAGTCTTTGAAATAAACCTGGATTAAGGAAAATACTGACTTCAGCTTCATCCTTTCCTAAATGTGCAAGCAGTGAGATGAACAGTTTTCCCCAGTAATGTCCTGTGCTTGCTGCATGTAATCTCCTCGCTTTGATAAAATGTTAAATCTAACTGATGGGAGGGCAATCCCCATTGCTTAGTAAGCAAAGGCACTGCCCACCGACTCTCCTGGCATCTCCTCCCGGTGAGACTGGGCTTTTGGCACTGCCTCCCGATGGAAATCAGGTGAGCAGTCAGATTCGCACCTACCGCTTTGTGGCATAATGTGCCAGGGCCGTGCCTAAACCCGACATGGCTGCCGAGAACATGCTGTCTGTTCCCACCAAGCGACCTGAGTCCTCGATTCCTGCCAGGCGGTTTAACCTCCTAGCCGTTGCCTTTTCCAGGTCCTGTTAACCCCTGAAGATGCCATTCTCTCGGATGAACTCAACCATGCATCGATCATTGATGGAGTTCGGCTGTGCAAGGCCAACAAATACCGCTTCAAACACCTGGACGTCAGTGACCTGGAGGCCAAGTTGAAGGAAGCCCAGGTATGTTTAACAGCACTCGTTTAGCTGTCTGTGCAATAACTATTATTATTACGAAAATGGTCATCCAACAAAGGTCAGGTGGTGATTGGCTCCCTTTTGTGTACTCGTTTCTTCACCCTTGTGAAATCCCTTTTCCTCCTCTTTCTCCCATCCTGTAACCATTAGTTTTCCAATTTGCTTTATCACCTCGTCCTTGTCTGAGTCTTCCATATGAGCACTGGATCTTCATCTGCTTTTCATCGCGAGGGTATTTTTTGGGGCAGGGGAGCATGTAGATCTTTATAAAGCCCTCTCAGCAGTGTAACAAGCATTGTGAACTAAATGGTACAGCTTGGAAGGGAGATTCAAGAATCAAGCGATGAGAGTTCACATACACAAACCTATGAAGGTGACAGGGCAACACTTTTTTCCCCCTAATAAGTGATTTTGGTTTTATAGATAAAGAAGCATCGAGTACAAAAGCAAGAAAGTTAAACTAAACCTTTAGAAATCATTGGTTAGGAATCATCTGGAGCATTGTGTCCAATTCTGGATACCATGCTTTAGGAAGGATGTCGAGGCTTTGGAGGGAGTGCAGAGGAGATTTACTAGGATGGAGTAAGGGACTTCTGTTCTGTGGAAAGACTGGAGAAGCTGGGAGTGGTCTCCTCAAAGTGGAGAAAGTTGGTTAGTGTAAATCGAGAGAAACTGTTCCGACTGGCAGGAGGGTCGGTTAACCAGAGGACACAGAATGACTTAAGATAATTGGTGAAAGAACCAGAAACAAGAGTTTTCTTTAAATGTTGAGTTAGTGATGTGGGCTGCACTTCCTAAAAAGGAGGTGGAAGCAGATTTAATAACTTTCAAAAGGGTAAACTTAAAAAAAAATTACAGAGCTATGGGGAAAGGGGAGTGGGGCTAATAGGATAGCTCTTTCAGAGACAGGATGGGATAAATGGCCCATTGTGCTGTATGATTTCATGATAAACATTCACATTTCTCTGGTTGTATTATTGTTACTATAAAATTATTTTCACTTTTCTTCCTAACTTCAATGGAGTGATACAGTGTTAAAGGGTGGGGGGTGGGGAGCGTGTTCCAGGCTGCCTGACCCAGTCCTCCAAGCCGCCCCTTTAAGAAAAGCAGAGACTGTTGCCGTTTCATTTTCTATGCAGTACGGCTCCCCTCCCCTGCACAGTTCTGGTTTCCTCAAAAACCATTATAGAGGCACTGGGGAAGATGCAAAAGAAAGTTTACAAGGAGGATACCTCAACTGGGAGGTCCTGGCTGTCAGGATAGACTGGACAGCCTGGGGCTGTGTTCTCTAGGAGAGAATAGGCTGGCAGGTGACATGGTAGAGTTCTTTAAGATTATGAATAGCGTATACACAGAAGATGTCTGTACTTACTGGCGAAACTGAAACTAGGGACCATAAATATAAGATAATCACTACTAAACCCGACAGGGAATTGAAGAGAAACTCCTTTCCCTGTTTCCTACATTGCAACAGTGACTGAACTTTAACAAAATCTACATTGTAAGGCACTTTGAGATGTCCAGCGATCATGAAAGGCACAATGTAAATGCAAGTCTTTCCTTATGCAGGGATTGGTGAGAATGTGAGGAAAGAAAGACATGCTTGCATTTTTTAGTTCATTTATGGGATGTGGTTAGGCCAGCATTTAACTGCCCATCCCTAATTTCCCTTGGGAAGGTGGTGGTGAGCTGCCTTCTTGAACCGCTGCAATCCACAGTGCTGTTAGGGAGGGAGTTCCAGGATATTGTCCCAGCAACAGTGAAGCGACGGCCGATATATTTCCAAGTCAGGATGGTCTGTGGCTTGGAGGGGAACTTCCAGGCAGTGGTGTTCCCATCTGTCTGCTGCCCTTGTCCTTCTAGATGGTAGGGGTCATGGGTTTGGAAGGTGCTGTCTAAGGAGGCTTGGTGAAAATAGGAGCAGGGGTAGGTTATTCGGCCCTTTGAGCCTGCTCTGCCTTTCAATATGATCATGGCTGATCCTCTATCTCAATGCCATACTCCTGCTCTCTCCCCATACCCCTTGATACTTATAGAGCCTAGAAATCTATCTATTTCCTCCTCAAATATATTCAGTGACTTGCCCTTTACAGCCCTCTGTGGTAGAGAATTCCACAGGTTCATCACCCTCTGAGTGAAGAGGTTTCTCCTCATCTCAGTCCTAACTGGTCTACCCCATATCCTGAGATTGTGACTTCTTGTTCTAAACCCCCCTTCCGTCCCAGCCAGAGGAAACATCATCCCTGCCAGAATTTTAAATGTTTCAATGAGATCCCCTCTCATTCTTCGAAACTCCAGTGAATACAGGGCCTAGTCGGCCCAATCTCTCCTCATACGGCAATCCTGCCATCCCAGGAATCAGTCTGGTGAACCTTTGCTGCACTCCCTCTATGGCAAGCATATCCTTTCTTAGGTAAGGAGACCAAAACTGTACACAATATTCCAGTTGTGATCTCACCAAGGCCCTGTACAGCCTTGCTGCTGTAATCAGGCCTTCTCACAGTGAAGGCCAACATACCATTTGCTGCCTTAGCTGCTTGCTGCACCTGCGTGCTTGCTTTCAGGACACCCAAGTCCCTTTGTACATCAACATTTCCCAATCTATCACCATTTAAATAATACTCTGCCATTCTGCTTTTCCTACCATAATGGATAATTTCGCTCTCATCCACATTATACTGCATCTGCCATTTCTTTGCCCACTCACTCAACTTGTCTAAATCACCTTGAAGCCTCTTAACATCCTCCTCATCGCTCACATTCCCACCCAGTTTTGTGTTGTCAGAAAACTTGGAAATATTACATTTGGTTCCCTCATCCAAATCATTGATATATATTGTGAATAGCTGGGACCCAAGCACTGTTCCCTGCGGTGCCTCACTAGTCACCACCTGCCACTCCGAAAAAGACCCATTTATTCCTACTCTGTTTCCTGTCTACTAACCAATTCTCAATCCATGCCAGTATATTACTCCCAATTCCATGTGCTTTAATTTTGCACATGAACCTCTTATGTGGGACTTTATCAAAAGCTTTCTGAAAATCCAAATACACCACATCCACTGGTTCTCCCTCATCTATTTTGGTAGTTACGTCCTCAAAAAAAAAACTCCAACGGGTTTGTCAAACATAATTTCCCTTTCATAAATCCATGTTGACTTTTCATAAATCCTGTTTATATTTTCTAAGTGTCCTGTTGGCACATCCTTTATAATAGACTCTAGCATTTTCCCTACTACTGATGATAGGCTAACTGGTCTGTAATTCGCTGTTTTCTCCCCCCCTCCACTTCGTTTTTTAAATAGTGGGGTTACATTTGCCACCCTCCAATCTCCCGGGACAGTTCCAGAATCTACAGAATTTTGGAAGATGGAACAGCCAACATATCCACTATTTCCATGGCCAATTCCTTTAGTACCCTGGGATGTAGATTATCAGCTCGGGCTTTATTGGCTTTCAGTCCCATTAATTTCTCAAGCACTCTTTTAGTGATGGTAATTTCCTTCAATTCCCCCTTCTCACTAGACCCTCGATTCCCTAGCATTTATGGGAAGTTATTTGTGTCTCCCTCCATGAAGACAGAACTAAAGTAATTGTTTAATTGCTCTGCCATTTCCTTGTTCTCTATTATAAATTCTTTCATTTTGGACTGTAAGGGACTTTGTCTTCAATCTGTTTCTTCTTACATTCTTATAGATGCGTTTACAGCCCTCTTGTATCTTGTAGTGCATCTTGTAGGTGGTACCCACTGCTGCTACTGTGCGTTAGTGGTGGAGGCAGTGAATGTTTGTGGATGGGGTGCCAGTCAAGTGGGGTGCTTTGTCCTGGGTATTGTCGAGATTCTTGAGTGTTGTTGGAGCTGCACTTATTCAGGCAAGTGAAGAGTATTCCATCACACTCCTGACTTGTGCCTTATAGATGGTGGACAGGCTTTGGAGAGTCAGGAGGTGAGTTACTCGCTACAGGATTCCTAGTCTCTGACCTGCTCTTGTAGCCATAGTATTTATATGGCTAGTCCAGTTCAGTTTCTGGTCAATGGTAACACCCAGGATGTTGATAGTGAGGGATTCAGTAATGGTAATGCCATTGAATGCCATAGGGCGAAGGTTAGATTCTCTCGTTGGGCGTGGTCATTGTGTGGCATGAATGTTACTTGCCACTTGTCAGCCCAAGCTTGGACATTGTCCTGGTCTTGCTGCATTTGGACATGGACTGCTTCAGTGTCTGAGGAATTGCAAATGATGCTGAACATTGTGCAATCATCAGCGAACATCCCCACTCCTGGCCTTATGATGGAAGGAAGGTCATTGATGAAGCAGCTGAAGATGGTTGGGCCTAGGACACTACCCTGAGGAACTCCTGCAGTGATGTCCTGGAGCTGAGATGATTGACCTCCAACAACCACAACCATCTTCCTTTGTGCTAGGTATGGCTCCAACCAGCAGAGAGTTTTCCCCCCAATTCCCATTGACCCCAGTTTAGCTAAGGCTCCTTAGCCACACTTGTCCTGCTTTTTGTGTATAGGACAAATTGCTCGGTAGATACTACCGTTGTAGCTGTATTGAAGCGGCTTGGCTAGGGGGCGTGGCAAGTTCTGGAGCACAAGTCTTCAATACCATTGCCAGAATATTGTCAGGATCAGTAGCCATTGCATTCAGCCGTTTCTTGATATCATGTGGAGTGAATTGAATTGGCTGAAGACTGGCATCTGTGATGCTGGAGACCTCCGGAGGAGGAGGCCGAGATGGATCATCCACTCGGCACTTCTGGCTGAAGATTGTTAAATGCTTCAGCCTTATCCTTTACATCGATCTGCTGGGCTACCCTGTCATTGAGGGTGGGGTATTTGTGGAACCCTCCTCCTCCTCCAGTGAGCTGCCATTGTCAGCTATCCCTCAATTCGAGGATGACGCTTCACACCGGGTTACGAGCTTCTGTTTTTTTATTCATTCATGGATGCCGGCTTTGCTGGCTGGGCCTTCAGACGTGGGTCTTCATGTGACTGAACAGGCCGATTCTCGACTCTCAGATCTTTGGGCGTGGGGGCAGGATGTCCCACGAGTTAGTGGGATCCGGAGTGCAGGATTTACTTCCTTTTCTTTCTTTCTTTCTCTGTTGCCGCTCTGCCTCATCACTAAGGCATTAGGACTCAATGTGATGCAGCTTGATGGACAAGTTGTCGCTGTTTTGGTAGCCAGCTCCTCCCAGCCACCTATATCGATGCTGCCGCACTTCATGGAGAGCTTCACAGTGTCCTTAAACATTTTCTTTGTCTTCCCCCCGGAAGATGGACCATTTGAGGGTTGGGAAAACAGGACCTGGTGGAGGGAGATGTTTTTTGACCATCTGGACACAGGCTTGTATTTCCACAACCACAGAACATCCCAAAGCCCTTTACAGCCAGGGGGGGTGTTATAATGTAGCAGCTTGCTACCTCATGGAGTATTTGAGGCAAATAATGTAAATGTGTTTGAGGGGAAGCTTGATAAGCACATGACATGGGGTGAAAGGACTAGAAAGATTTGTTAATGGGGTGAAATGAAAGTGGGAGGACGTAAGCACCATTATAGACCAGTTAGACAGAATGCGTTGTAAACTCTGTGGAATTCTCTTCCAGAAACACCGGATGCGTTTGATTGTTACCGATGGCGTTTTCTCCATGGATGGTGATGTGGCACCACTGAAAGGGATTTGTGACCTGTCAGAGAAATACAATGCTCTGGTTTTCATTGATGAATGCCACGCTACTGGATTTATAGGACCTAACGGACGGTAGGGAACTACTCTGGTGGATGTGCCTGTCCTGTCAGATAATGGCAGGGTTGGGGGGGAAAGGTAGAGGTCAGATGCCCATGTAGTAAGCCACCTTATGGTACATTTCAATCCCACCCTGTCTCCTAGGTTTTGGGGTGTAGACTTTTAATGTTCCCCAAAATGTGGAAGGGCTATTTGCTTCCCCCACTACTCCTCCCTTGCACCTCCATGCCAAAGGTCAATGGATGGTACCAAATGCCAAGTTGACGATTGCTGGCATGGGGTGGCTGGTGGAGGGGGGAAGTTACATTTGTTATGGGTTGCAGTACTGGGTGCTGCTCTGAATCATTGGGGCAGAGCAGAGGGAGCTTCACATTGCATCACACCTGACTGCCCAAAGGAAGATCTTCTAATTGCCAGTGATCAGCCCCGTCTTCGCTGAACACAAATTGTGTGAATTCTGACAAAGACAACTCCTTCCCTTTCTCCCTACCACCAAGCCCAATTGGGGGGGGAAAAAGTGAATCAGAATTCCGGACATTTGAGCGGAAATGAAATGAGTGAAATTTTGTCTCTCTCTCTCTCTCTCTGTCTGGGGCAGGGGCACGGATGAGTTGCTGGGAGTAATGGACCGAGTTCATATTGTAAACTCCACTCTCGGAAAGGCACTGGGTGGAGCGGCAGGTAAGTGCAGACAAAGCCCTGGGGTCTCATTTCTCGAGAGATAGCAGAGAATTTATGTTAAAACTGAACTGGCTTCTGGATAGTCAGCTTCTTACTCTTGGCCAATCCCTTTAGTATCCCTCCCTCAATCTCCTCTCTTCCTGTACTGGCTATCTAGATGAGTCCACCGTTTAATGGTTGAAATTGTGGGTCCATTTTACCCCAATGTACAGCCGGACTGCTAGTTTAAACCTCCACTGCTGCCTTGACCATTCTTGCTCTGTCTTTCTCTGTGAACACTCAGTCTTTTCTCAAATTCGGCATTATGACTCTGCTTCTGCACTGAGTTACTCAGCAGCTGTCTGTCTCTGTCCTGCTGCTTAAATTTTAAACCACTGTACAGACCTATGTAAAAGTTGATCTTGATTTGACCTGTGATTTTTGGCTTAAAATTTCAAAAATTTTCATATGCCTTATGTAAAAGTTGACCATAGTTATTCAGGGATCAAAGTCATTGTCTGACCTACACTTCCTCCCTGGGACCCCTTCGCATACTCACTGAAATAAAGGGGAGACGCTATCCAGGAAAGTTCGCCCATCGGGAGCAGCCTGAGCTGATGCTCCGCTAGCGTTGCCGTCACAGACAGCCCAAGTCACAGCATTCCCTGAGGGAAACCGTGACAGCAACCTGCCAACCTCACCCTGCTGCATCGGGGCTCGGAACTGAACAGCGCAACTTGTCTGACTGTGGCAGATCCGTCCTCACCAGGATGCAACTTTCCATAGCATAGCAACAGGCAAGGGCAGCTGGCCAATCAGTGGACTCGTCTAGATAGCCAGCCCACGTACAGGATACTGTCTGAGGCCCAAATCGTGCACGCATGTGAACCCCCATCCAAAATATTACTTGTATAAAGTTGACCCGTAACTTTTGCCTAAAAAATTGGTCTCAAAAATAAGACTTTTCCGGCGCTATATCGAGTACAGCCCTTCCCTCACTGCTGCTGTTCCCTGCTGAGTCTGTGACTATTCTACCGGTTTTTCAGCTGCAGCCTGATTTCTGCCTAGACCTCCACACTCCTGGGCTGGACTACGTTTCTCTGCCATTTCTGGATCTTATTGTGACTTTCAGCTTTGCCACCATTTGTTTTTTTGCCGCTGATTCTCCAGGCCTCCTGGTTCTTCGTCCTCCTTTGAGCGTCTCACTTTGTTCCACCCCTCTCGCTTCTCACCTTAAATCCTCATTCACTATCGCCAACCCAAGTACCATCAAAATTTACCCACTGTAGATAGCTTCACTGTTTTCCTGCCTCTGTTTTTGCACCAAACAACTTCTCATCCATGGCGATTTCAACCTCCATCTCAGCTCAGCATGTTCTCGCTCCCCTTGAGCTCACTGGCCTCTCATCCTCCCTAAATCTCTTCCTCTGTCCAAACTCCCCAGTCCATAGTCACAGGCACCCCCTTGATCTTGCTGTCTCATGTGATCTCACTCCTCTTGTCGTGTCTATCTTTCCTGAACTGCAAATCGCCGGCCTTTAAACCCCTATCTCCGTCACCTCCTGCAAGTACAAGGAGCTCATGGGCTTCTTTGGTGCATTCTCCTTGTCCGCCTCGATCTGTCTGCAGCCTTCAACATGGCACCATCCTCCTCCAACACCTTCCAACTGGGTGGGACTCCATTCACTTAGTCCCATTCTTACTTATCCAGTCATGGAAGGCCTTCTCTTTGTGGCCAGGCTTTTCTTCCTGCTCCTGCACCATTACCTCTGGTGTCTCTCCCCTCCCCGCCAAGGATTTACCCTTAGCTTCCCTCCCCCCACCCACCATTTCTCATCCACATGCTGCCCCTCGTTGACATCATCCGAGAATGCAGCATCAGTTTCTACGCGTACACTGATGCTTGGCTCCCCCAGACCCCCACCTCACTTGATCCCTCCGCTGCCTCTAAATTGAGATTGCCTGATACCCAGTCTGAGATGAGCAGAAATTTCCTCTGTTTAAATATTGCGAAGACCGAGGCCATTGTCTTCAGTCCCCGACTCGACCTTCGTTCCATAGGATTTAGTAAAACAAAAGCAAAACACTGCAGATGCTGGAGATCTGAAATAAAACAGAAAGTGCTGGAAAGGCTCAGCAGGACAGGCAGCGTCTGTGGAGAAAGAAACAGAGTTAACGTTTTGAGTCCAGTATGACTCCTCTTTGGAACAGCGAAGGGTTCCGAAGAAGACTTCATATTGGACTTGAAACATCGGCTGTTTCTTTCTCCGCAGATACTGCCAGACCTGCTGAGCTTTTCCAGCACTTTCTGTTTTTATTCCATAGGATGTGCTGCCTAGCAAGTGATACCCACATCCCACGAAAGAATAAAAGTGGGTAGAATGTGGAACTCGCTACCACATGGACTTCACCAGAGGGCACAGGTTTAAGGTAATTGGCAAGTGTACCAGAAGGGCAATGAGGAAATCTTTTTCACTGAATGCGTTGTTTGATCTGGTATGCACTGCTGCTAAGAGTGGAGTAGCTTTCAGAAGGGAATGGGATAAATGATTAAAAAGGAAGCATCTGTAGGTATAGAGACGGTAAAATGAGCTGAGGAGTGGGACTAATTGGGTAGCTCTTTGAAAGAGCAGGCACAGGCACGATGGGCCGAATGGTCACCTCTTACACTGCATCATTCTTTGATTTTATGACACACTGAAACTTTACGTGTCTTCTCAAGGTGGATACACCACAGGACCTAAGGCTCTGATTGCACTACTGCGTCAGCGATCCAGACCCTACCTCTTCTCCAATACCCTGCCCCCTCCTGTGGTCGGTTGTGCCTCCAAAGCCCTCGACCTCCTGATGGACAGTAACATAATCGCCCAAACTATGACATCAAAAACCAAAAGGTAAGTTATCCAGGAGTGAGCCTGTCTGTCATCTTCACTTCTCTCCTCTGCTTCGAGGAGAACTAACTTATTAAAATGTTTAATCGTTTTCTCCTGCTCTGAATTCTTCACTTGTCATCTTGCCCCCTCTGGGGGTCACTATTCTAACATTCTCCTTGCTGGCCTCCCATCCTCTAACCTTCAACTTGTCCCCCAGTGCATTAAATCCAACATGCATCTTGTCTATAAACCCTTGCATTGCCTTGCTTCACCTATCTCTACCGTCTCTTCGAGCACTGTGTTCACCACCCCTCCCTCAATCACTCTGCCCTCTGTATAGTTCCCTCTCACCTGATACACCATCAAGTTGGCAGCACCCTGTCCTCTGGAGACAACAGCGCCCCCCCTGCCCACCAAGCACTGCAATTTTGTCTCCTCCAGTGAAAAATCTCGCATGTCCCCCATTGTCCATGTGTTTGGCCATCTCCTGTGTTCCCCCCCATCTACCTCACTATGCTTATCGCTGTGGTTATCTGAGAATTGCGTTGGCCTCCTTAATGGTGAAAAGCGCAGCATAAATGCCAGAGAGTGGTTAGACTATGAAACTCTCTACCACAGGGATGCTTTTGAGGAAAAACTCAATAAACAAGGGAGGGAGAAAGGCATGGAAGGGAATGGTGATAGTTGGATGGGGAAGGGTGGGTGGAGGCTTACCACGGAGCAGAAACACTGGCTTCCCACCTACCCCCCTTATAAATTCAGTTCATCCGCATCAAGTCCTCTTCATCCATCCCCCCTATTCTCACTGACCTACATCGACTGCTGGTTTGGCAACACCTCAGTTTTTAAATTTTCACCTTTGTTTTCGAACCGCTCCATGGCCTCGCCCCTGCCTATCTCTGGTGCCTTCCTCTAGCCCCACAACCCTTATACCCCTTCAATTCTGGCCGCTTGCACATCCCTGATTGTTGTTTCTCCGCCGTCGGCCGGCATGCCTTCAGCTGGCCTAGTCCTAAGCTCGGAAGTCCCTTCCTAAACTTCCCCCTGCTTTCAGATCCTGAGCTCCCGCTGAAAGGTTTCTACGCTGATTTGAATTGACTCTGATTTGCCTGCTCTGCACAGGTTCCGCAGTCAGATGACGGCTGCAGGATTCACCATTGGCGGAATGGACCACCCCATTTGTCCAGTGATGCTGGGAGACGCCCGGCTAGCATCAACCATCGCAGAGGACATGTTGAAACGAGGTAGCCTGCAGACTCAGCCTCTATATTATCTGTGTGCCCCAGTCTGAGGGCAGCTGCTTGCTGAGTTGTTGGGAGTTATTCCCTCCCTTCTGTCCCTGACCGAGTCTGACCACAGCAGCCGTCCCCTCCTCCCAGTGGGTTTTAAATTTTTGGGCCTTTTTATTGCTCCATATGTTAATGCTCTTAATATGCTGTGTTCTATGGCGAACCCTTGTCCACTATTGAAATATAAAATGCACAAGGATGTTTCTTCTTAATGGACACAATTGCTATTGGCTGAAGTGGAGGTGGTAGGGTGCTTTAAATGGGGTGGGATATTTGGCCTATCTTAGTTTTCCAATCGGAATCAGTGACTGAGTTCCCCTCCTGCCTGCAGTCATCTACTCTACCTGACTCTTCACAGAGTCCACACGCTGCCCTGAAAGCCATTCTGTCTGTGAATCACTCTTTGCTCATGTTCTCCCGACTCTGGCCTTGAACGTTTACCCATTACAAGTAGCAGCACTCATAGCTCTGAGTCCGAAAGTGGCGGGCCCAAGTCCCACTCCAGAGATTTGAGCCCATAATCCAGACCGGCACTCCTGTGCATGTACTGAGGGACTGCTGCACTGTTGGCAATGCTGTCTTTCGGATAAGATGCTAAATCGAGGCCCCGTCTGCCCCCTCAGGTGGACTATTTCAAAGAGGAGTTCTCCTTGATGTCCTGACCAACATCACTAAAACAAATTAGTCATGATTGCATTGCTATTTGTGGGAGCTTGCTGTGCACAGCATTTCCTACTTTACATCCATGACTGTTTCAAAAGTGCTACATTGGCACTGAAGTGCTTTAGAACATCCTGAGGTGGTGAAGCAGACCATATAAATGTTTATTGTATTGTTCTTTTACTGCTCTTAATTCACACTTTCCATCACCTTTGAACCTTGAACTTCCTTCATTTTAAGGATAAAGAGCCCAAGGTTCTCTGATCTTTCCTCCTCAATTTTTTGACCCTGCACCATCTCCATGGCCTGAATGAGCAACAGAAAATGCTGGAAAAGCTCAGCAGGTCTGGCAGCATCTGTGGAGAGAGAAACGGAGTTGACTTTTTGAGTCCGTATGACTCCTCTACAGAGCCTGAATGATCAAACTTGGTTCATTCAGTTTTCTGCTTCCTGACCACTTTTTTCCATCAAGGCTTAAGGGTTGCTGGAGATGCGCTCGGAGCTTCGGCCAAGACTCCGGGAGTGGCCTGTCCTCGTTAGACAGCTTGTGGAGTGATATATTTTGTTCAGTGTTTTGAATCGATAGGACTCCTACTATCCAAGAACCGGAGGGCGGGTATTCTGGGAATTCTTGTCTGGCCAGAGCGTTTTTCCTATCGGTCATTCATCTTGCCTTGCTTTGACTCAGGAATATACGTGATTGGCTTCAGCTACCCCGTGGTCCCCAAGGGCAAAGCGCGGATCCGGGTGCAGATCTCCGCTGCCCATAGCGACGAGGATATTGACCGATGTGTGGAGGCCTTCGTAGAGATTGGGCGGAAACATAAAGTAATTTCCTGAAAGACACCTGAAGCCTTGCAGCCCAAAAGCAGCTCGTACATAACCTAAAGGATGTCGGATGATCGAGGGTTAACCAAAGAAATAAACGTGCTGACCATTATTTTGCACAGTAATGCTAATTCAACTGAAGTTTGTGGGATTTGGTTTGACTGTCACCGCCTGTTTTCTGAAGGATGCCAGACTTGTATGAAATCAATATTGTCTTATCTTTGCGTTCATAAAACCAAAATATTGCAGCCGCTTGATCCATTGATTCTGAAATGTTACATTTAATCAAATCCTGGGATATTGTGTATCTGGGATTCCTGGCTATAATGTACATATAAAGCTGAAGCATGTGTGTGCGTGAGGTCAGTCCTGTGAAGCTTAGGGCTCTGCCAGTTGGAAGTACTTACTCAACAAGGTCTGTTGTTGTTGTATTACATCGGATTTACATCCCAGAAACGGGCCATTCACTATCCCCACCCCCCCAACTACTTCCAAGTCACTCACCATCCTGACTTGGAAATATATCGGTTGTTCCTTCACTGTCGCTAGGTCAAAATCCTGGAACTCCCTCCCTAACAGCACTGTGGGTGCACCTACACAACATGGACTGCAGCAGTTCAAGAAGGCAGCTCACCACCACCTTCTGAGTTAGGGATGGGCAATAAATGCTGGCCTAGCCAGCACTACCCACAACCCATGAATGAATAAATAAAAAAATAAACTGTGTTTATGCTCAACATGAGCCTCCTACTTCACCTATGGGCATACTTTTCCATATATATATCCTTCTGTGGTGAATTTGAGTTTAGTGATAATCCCTCGCTCTCACAGATATGCCAGCTGAAGTTCTGGATTTGGGTGTGCTGACAGAGTTACTCAGCTTATCGGCAGCAAGGGTGGTTCCATAAAGTGACAGACTCATGACAGCACATGAGGCCTATTCAGCCCATCGAGTACATGCTGACTCTGAGAAGCAATCCAGTCAGTCCCATTCCCCCTGCTCCATTTCTCTAGCTCTGACAGTTTATTTTCCTCAAATGCCCATCCAATTTCCTTTTGCAATAATTCTCCATCTCCGTGCCAAGCCCCCCTCCCCCCACCTTTTACAGGTAGCAAGTTCCAGGTTACAAGGTGTTGCATAAGAAAGTTCTTCCTCCCTCTACCTCCTGCCCAGAGCCTTACACCTGTGATCCCTAGTCCCTGTACATCAGCTATTTTCTTTGTTCATGGGATGTCAGCATCACTGGCTAGGCCAGCATTTATTGCTCACGTTTAAGAGTCAACCACATTGCTGTGGGTCTGGAGTCACATGTAGGCCAGACCAGGTAAGGATGGCAGATTTGCTTCCCTAAAGCTAATGGGAACAGCTTTTCTCTTTCTACCGTGTACACCTCTATCAAATCTCTCCTCAATCTTCTTTGCTGCAAGGAAAATGACCCTGGCTCCTCCAACCTCACCTTGTAGCTAAAGTGCCTCATCCCTGGAACCCTCTCAGGAGCTCTATATTACTCTGGTCAATGGATCAGTGATTAAAGCATAAGTGGTGGCCATTTGGGCTCTTGTGCACGCCAGCTCTTTGAGAGAGCTCTCCATTAGTCCCAGCCCTCCCAGATGTTTGAAGGAGGCAAGTGCCATGGACAAAAGGGGAACCGGTGGATGTGCTGTACTTGAATTTCCAGAAGGCATTTGATAAGGTGCCACATCAAAGGTTATTGCAGAAAATAAAAGCCCATGGTGTAGGGGGTGACATATTGATGTGGATGGAAGATTGGTTGGCTAACAGGAAGCAGAGAGCTGGCATAAATGGGTCTTTTTCTGGTTGGCAGGATGTGACGAGTGGTGTGCCACAGGGATCAGTGCTGGGGCCTCAAGTTTTTACTATTTATTGTAAATGATTTGGATGAAGGGACCAAAGGAATGGTTGCTAAATTTGCTGGTGACACAGATTGGTAGGAAAGTAAATTGTGAAGAGGATGTACGGACAAAGTGACAGGTGAGTGGCAAAGGTCTGGCAAATGGAGTATAATGTGGGCAAATGTGAAATTGTTCATTTTGGCAGGAAGAATAAAAAAGCTTATCTAAAATCTGAGATTCAGAGGGATCTGGGTGTCCTAGAGCATGAATCACAAAAGGCTGGCATCCAGTTACAAGAGGTAATTAGGAAAGTTATTATTTATTGTGAGGGGAATTGATTACAACAGTAGGGAGGTTATGTTTCAGTTGTACAGGGCATTGGTGAGACCACATCTGGAGTATTGTGTACAGTGCTGGTTTCTTTATAAAGATGTAAATGTGTTAGAAGCAGTTCAGAGAAGGTTTACTAGACTAATACCAGGAATGGGCGGGTTGTCTTATGAGGAAAAGCTAGACAGGTTAGGCTTGTATCTGCTGGAGTTTAGAAGTTAGAGGCGACTTAATTGAAATCTTTATGATCCTGAGGGATCTTGACAGGGTGGATGTGGAGAGGATGTTTCCTCTTGTGGGTGAATCTAGAACTAGGGGGTCACTGTTTAAAAATAAGGGGTCACTCATTTAAGACAGAGATGAGAGATTTTTTCTCTGTAGGTTGTCTTTGGAAGTCCCTTCCTCAAAAGGTGGCGGAAGCAGAGTTTTTGAATAATTTTAAGACAGCTAGATAGATCCTTGATTAACAAGAGGGTGAAAGGCTATCGAGGGTAGGCAGGAATGTGGAGTTGAGATTACAATCAGATCAGCCATGATCTTATTGAATGGCAGAGCAGGCTCAAGGGGCCGAGTGGCCTACTCCTAATTCATATGTTTGTATGTTCGTATGTTAAACTAACTGGCCTATAGTTTCCTGCTTTCCATCTGACTCACTTTTTGAATAAAGGTATTACATTTGCTATTTTCCAATCTAATGGCACCTTCCTTGAACCCAGGGAATTTTTGGAAAATTAAAACCAACGCATCAACTATCTCACTAGCCACTTCTTTTAAGATTCTAGGATGAAGCCCACCAGGACCCGATGATTTGTCAGCCCCCAGCTCCGACAATTTGCTGAGTACCACTTCCATGATGATTGTAATTTTCCTGAGTTCCTTCCAGTTCCTGATTTACAGCTATTTCTGGGATGTTACTTGTGTCCTCTATAGTGAAGACCGATGCAAAATGCTCAATTTTATCTGCCATCTCTTTCGAAAGGACCAACGCTCACTTTAACTTTTCTCATTTATCTATAGAAACTCTTACTACGCGTCTTTATATTTCTAGCTACCTTTCTCTCATACTCTAATTTTCCCTCATTAATCTTTTTGTCATTACTTGTTCTTGAGATTCTGGCCTACCACCCATCTTTGCGCAATTATATACTTTTTCTTTACGTTTGATACGGTCTTTAAATGTTTTTGTTAACCTTGGAATTTTTAATCTGAATTACAGCTTCGGATTCCGGCAGCAAAATTATGGAAAGTTTTGCTAAGAGTGGATACGTGTGGGGAAGAGCATAACTAGAGCCAAAAGGGACTTCAGAAAAACGTCTTTACCCAAAGGGTTGTAAAAATGTGAAACTCACCTCCAGAGGGAGTGATTGATGAGAATAGTATAGATGCATTTAAGGGGAAACTAGACAAGTATAGGAGGGAGAAGGGAAGAGAGGGTTAAATTTAGATGAACGATGGGAGGAGACTCTCAAGTGGAGCATCGCAGAATCTTTACAGTGCAGGGAGGCCATTTGGCCCATCGAGTCTGCACTGGCTTTCTGAAAGAACGTTCTACCTAGTGCCTCGCTT